>NW_017306646.1:840408-896412 GCF_000935625.1 Nanorana parkeri | reverse complement strand
AAAAAAAACAACAGAACGGGCACCTCCCTGAAATGAGACGGGCACCTCCCTGAAATAAGGTTTTGCAGGTTGGGATGTCTGTATTAACACTTCAAGAATACAAAAGAAACTGTAGATCGAGTTCCACTTTAAAGGTTTTTAAAGTTGAACTGCAGACACAAAAACGATTGTTATAATATATTCCTCCGAAATTACCTTGTAAATGTAACAGTAACATCATCACTGTGCACAGAACAGAGCTGTGAGAGGGACCCAGCCACTACTGCAGGGGCAGCCAAACTTTGGCCCTCTAGCTGTGGTAAAACTACAAATCCAATCATGCCTGTGGCTGTCAGACTTGCAATGCCTTATGGGATTTGTAGTTTTACCACAGCTGGAGGACGGACGTTTGCCTACCCCTGCACTACAGGCTGCCTTCTTAAAACTACAGGAGGGGGGCGGAGACAAGACCAGTCCCCTGCACAAGGAGAAAGAGCAGCAGTGACTGGTCTGTATTACAGGAAGCTCCTACACAGAGGCAAAGTGTCACACTGGATTACTGCACGGATCTGGAATACACAAAGTGTACCAAGATTCAAGTAAGAATATGCATGACTCTTGTATTTAGAATATTTACTCTCTGTGGTCAGAGAGTTTCATTCACCAGCATGACTAAAGCTGGCCATAAACTGGTAGATTTTCGTCCAAACATTCATACGAAAAATCTGGTCAGAACATTTGATAATGCCATCGGAAACCTGTAGACGGTCATTTGAAATGTTTTTATATTTGAACGTTCGGTTTTGGAATGGAGTTTACTGGCCGAAAACCACAGTCACTGTTACAATTTAGATCATTCAAGAAAAAAAATTTACATCTTGTTCCTTCCATCTTTTTCATCACTATGGTCAAAATTGTTCGTAGATTTGACCTCTAGCTATTTCAAAAAGAAAAACATCCAAAAATGATTTTATTTTATTTTTTTACACAAATTCTGCTGTAGCACATGGCCAGCTTTATTGCCACTATTAGAATTCCATGAATCTTTAAATCCCTCATCCAAATTTTGGTTGCGCAGGGGTTAAAAATGAACCTGTATGGTGTGGGCATAAGCTTAATTGTTCTTATAATTTCCTCTGCCATCAAGCAGGTTCGCCATCCTTGTACAACTACAGGTAAATCAGGAGTCATAATAATAAATCCTGCTCACATCTCATTCAGCTCGGGATCTTCCCAATATTTTCGCTGGAAGTACAATAGAATACCTTTAAACAGCTTTGACTCTAATGGAATATCTGTCACCTTCTTTCACATTAGCTCAAGAACCCAAAATGTCAGCACTTCAGTAACAGGCAACTCTGAGATCTGAGCGCTGATAAGCCCGACCACTTCCACTGAAGAGCACGAGAGAGGCAGAGGGAGGGAAAAAAAAAAAAACACAATCTAATAAATTTACGGTTTTATATACTTCCTTCAATTCTAAAAGTCTTGTTCAATAAAGTTTAAAATGCCACTACAGAGCTATAAGAGCGAGCGTATCCAGCCAGCCCCGAGATTCTACGCTGCCTCCAAGTCTTCCCGTTATCCGCAGGAGCAATAAAGTTTTATATGTTTGAACTGACTGTAAAAAGGTTTGAATGGCTGTGGCGGGGGAGCGATATATCTCTTTTATTGTTATTATCATATTCCCCACAAGACCCCTTGGCCAGTGTCAATTCCTCTCGCATGACACCTCTGTGCTGTCAGCAGTTTGCACCCCCACTAGCAGCCCTCCCCTCCCCACTTTGCTATGAGTTATCAGCAAGACAAGCAGGGAGGGGAATAAATAAAGCATAACTCCCCTTCACCCTCCCGTACTCCACCGGAAAAAAAAAAAAAAAGACAAGACCCCACTTCACTATACAAGAGGCTAAGGAGACTGGCACAAGCAGCATGCTCTATACGACAAGATTTTAACCGCCATGTTAATGCCGGTTGCTGCATGCTGCATCTAGCGCATCAATACCTTCGTTAAAGCTAACTTTTTTCTTCTTTTGAAAATACATACCCCGACTATGACCTATTCCGAGGAATTCTATGGGGGGATTTTTATCAAAATGGAAGAAGACCGATTCTGGCAACCAATCAGCTTCCCTTTGCTCGGTAAAGCTTTGAAAATGAGCGATAGAAGTGGATTGGTTACCATGGGCAACCGCTCCAGATTCTATCTCCTCCAGTTTTGATAAATTCATACATTAAACAATAAATAAGATTCCGACATTTTTCAAATTGAATTGGATTAGGAATTGTGTAAGATTTGGATGAAAGTAGTGGGAATCTTGCATAAAAATATTTATAAATAAAGCTCTTTATGTCAGAATGCCTATACATTTAAAAATTGATCTCGATACACACACACCTATCTATCTATCTCTGGTGGTGGTCACTGCACTTAGACACGGGTGCGCTCAAGGAAAGGAGATGCAAAGGGTCCAGTGGAATAGACATTCATGGTTCGACAGGTCGCAGTCAGCCTTTCTCAATGCCTCGAGAAAGGTGGGCTGTGACCTGCCAAAATGTTGGTATAATAAAACCAATACTTCAAGTGTTTTGAATAGCACCACGGAATAGTGTTTTTGCTGCACTACTACCGATGATATCCATGCAACCACTCCTAACCCCGCAGAGTAAGGTAGTCTCTTCATGGGATGCTATTCATTAAGAGTAACACCAAGCATGCCTCTACCCTTCCTCTCAGGGACTGGGGTAGGCACAGGGATGTCATCTTTAGCCATGCTTGGTAAATGGTGGGGGTGCACATAGGTGGCAATCTACAAAACTACATTAAAAACATCATAGACGCTGGCTTTACTGTACGGATTTGCAGATTAGAAGGTGTATTTACTATTCAGACAGCATTTTAAATGTAAAATACTTTCATAACCACAAATCCTGGACCTGCATTAGGTATCCCAGGTCCAGGACTATATAATAATACAAAAGAGAATGCTGACAGCCCTGGATCTTGCACCTTTAGGCCCCAAGTAAATCTGTGAATGGGACCAATCACTTGAGTCTCACAGTGTCCTCCACGAGACTCGTGGTCTGATGCGGGCAGGAGGTGCTCATTATATTATACAGCACCTCCTACGCACAGCAGATCACAAGTCTCATGGAGGAAATCGTGAGACTCATGGGATTGGCCCCATTTGCAGGCTTGGTTGGGGCCTAAAGGTGCAAGATCCAGGGCTGTCAGCCCCCTCTTTGTTTTTACACAAGTCTCGAAGACGGAATAAATGAGACTTATGCAATCATCCATATTCGCAAGTGTGAATGGGTCCTTAAAAACAAGTTACCAATGCTGTTCTATGCCGATTCCCGTTAAACTGAAAAATGTGCCAGACAGGGTATTCTTTGCACATTGTTAAGAAAACAAACACTATTTAAGAGAAACCATATAAATGAAAGGTACAAATAGGACTCCAAAATAAACAAACTGCTAATGAAACGGCAATGCATAATGCATAATAAACAAGAAGTCTATAAACCCTACAACACATTAGTGACAATTAAGAAACCCACAATACACCAATTACCAACAGCCTATAAAAGCCAGGCTACAATCAGTGACTGACAACCTACAATGCACTAAAAACAGACAACACAGGTTATCCATAAAACTCCTGACGATAACGACTTTACAACACCCACAACAAAGTGATTACATATCATCCTACACAGCCACTGCTGCTGTGTGAAAAAGGAAAATGCAATCTTCACCCAAAAAAAAAAAAAAAAAAAAAAAAAAAGACAAAAACAAAAACACAGATACATCATTCACTATAGCAGGACTGGACAAATCCCAGGGGCCAGGTTGCCAATGCTACTTAAAAATTCCAGCTGGCGTCTTAACTTTTGAGGTCTTCTCTAGTTGTTGTCAATGCATCTGCCTCCTAAAAAAATCCTGCTTTAAAAAAGTTTAAAAAGCAACATTCCTTACTATGAGCAGATACAATAAAGTGTCTTCTTTCACCTTTAAAAATAAGTCAACCGCTTCTCCCCGAGGCCTGACTTTGCCTCACTCTTGGCTAAGCCTCTGCAGCCACCATCCCCTGTCCAATGAAAGAGCACTCACATGGCCCTCAAAGGCAATTTTTATTGGGACGGTGATATGGTAAATCACAGGGCTTGGTAATCGTGTCTGAGAAAGTCATGTCCAGTTTATATCTTTTGTTTTTGAGGCATTAGGGATCATGATTCTCACCATCTGTCATGTGAATAGAAAGATTAATACAGGGCTGGACAAATCCCAGGAGCCAGGTAGCCAATGCTACTTAATTATAGCTGTTGCCCAAGTTTTGAGGTTTTCTCTAGGTGTTATCAATGGAGCTGGCTCCTAAAACAAATCCTGCTGGCTCCTGGATTGGACAGACTGGCTCCTGAATTCAGTATTCATTTGAACACCTCTAGATTAACACCTATGCAGACTTCCCAATACCAAAGCTGGGATTATTTACCTAGAACAGGGTGGTTCCACAATTGTCACAACTCCCATTCTGTTTTTGGAAATCAAAATCTTCTTTGAGACATTCCATAGTGATTCGGGTGTCTGTGCTACCTGTGTGGATATACAATGTCGAGTATGCTCCTATCACTCATTTAGACATGGAGAACTGGCTTGGATAAGCTACAAAATGTCTTCAACATTACAGAACAAGTCCAGTTGCATGTGACCAACTACTACGAGCGATAATCTAAGATAGCTTTCACAAAGACCTGCTCTATAGAAGTGAATGTGGATCTCCAAGCTGATTTCAAGATGATAGTTGCAAGTGATATAACCGATTTAATCATCACTAGTGATGAACAGACAAATTCAACCCATGCGGAGGGAATTTTACTGCCCGTGGGACATATCTGGCCCTTTGTCTGTCCAGGTCGGGTCCACAGTCCAGACACAGACCTATTGCCGACCTGCGCTTGGTTATGGCTGGCTAACAGTGGATGTGCCAGCCACCAAGGACAATGCATTCATTGCCATAGCCCAGAGAAAATCATTGATCAGTCCATACCACGTTCCTCTTCAGCCTTTGGGTACTAGGACTGCTTGCATCCTAGCAATCAATGACATCAGGGGCCACCCTCCGATGCAGTCATTGGTTGCTAGAACTGCTGCGCAGTCCTAACAACAAATGTCTTCTCGCCTTTAGCACTACAGGACGTCTGTAACACTATGGCATTTGTCCTCTCCTGCAGCTCCTAGTGGTGACCATCCTCTCATGCAGCTCCACCACTCCTCACCTCAAGAAAAAAAAAATCAGGTATGTGCCACATACTATGTGGGGTCAATATGGCTTCATTCAGGGTCTATTCACACCCATGTGTTAAGCACACAGTTCCATGTGATTAACGCACGGTACTGTGCAACACACCTACCATGCATTATAGTGCAGCAGGCACTATTTTTTAAACAGCACAGCAACGCACAGTATTGTAGTATAGTGTGTTGCGGCACTGTCCATTACATTGCAGCCAGGAGGTGCGTTAGGCATGGCAGGTGCATTGTGCAGTAACGTGTGTTAATCGGTTCAGTCCTCCACAACAGTCCCGGTTTCTCATGTGGCCCCTTGAGAAAATGAATTTTCCACCTCTGATGTAGAGGATCCTAGACCACAACAATGATTGCTACCACAATGACTTTCCTACATGATTCCAAAAGCATCCACATGCCATACCTGGTGAAGGGTTTGATCAAAAACAAAATTTAATATCATCTGACCAGACGTACCACAATGGCCAAACTATATATAATACGCAGTCTTCTTTATAAACAAACAAGCACAAATGCCTCTTGCTTGACACGACCATTCAATCAGGATGTTCATTCTGTGGGTAAACAATTCATGATTCATTTCTAAAACTCTTTAAAAAAAAAATCCAGGTACAGAGTAAATTTAGATTAGTATCAAGGATTCCCCAGACACCAAGTTAATTAATCTCTGGCCTTTAGCTAATTATGTTGTTGCCAACTTTCCAACTCCCCAAGGCACTGAAATGACGCAGTGTATGCAGCCATAGGCACAGCAGTGCTATCTGTATATGGACATTCTCAATGTTTATAGCATTAATGGACTGTAAGTAAGGTGATGCGCAGCCCCCGTGATAGAATCTCATGCTAGCTTGAAATTTCCATTCAGCATCTCCTACCCATTATTCGGCAGCTATAGTCACACATTCTTCATTTGCACAGCAAAGTATAAAACAGGCAATACATTGTAGGAAATCGTGCACAATATGAATGTGTTTAGTGCAATGGCATGGCAATTTTGCTCTTAAAAGGGATTTAAAAAAATAAAAAAAGTTACTCTTACATGTTTGCCGAGATAGCAAGGATAAAGTTAGTGGTGTGACTTGAAAGTCCATGTGGATAAAGAAGGGATACCCGAATATCTGATCATTCCATCCTCAAACAGCTGATGCCGGCTGCTGTCAGAATACCTGAACAGGCCCGCTCTGTTCATTCAAAGATTTTCCGACTGGCTCCTTCGATCAGCTGATCAAGGGATGCCTGCCGAAAGAGTGCCAACAGCGGCACCCACTATGCAAATGTCAGCCTGTTCTTGATGAACCGGCCGAAAATTCACACAGTGTATGGCCAGCTTAAGGAATAGTTGGTGTACGACCGGGTACCCCTCACGGGAGTTTCGACATGGCTGCAAGTTACCTTCCAGATCACTCAAAAGGTACTCAGCAACGCTAGCCTGAGAGCTTTAAAAGTGGCTGCTTAGAAATTGTACTGTGTAGAATAGGTAGAATTGGTATCATGGAATAGTACGAGGGAGTACTGGCATCACTGGGGGCACCAGTAGCACTTGTAGCAGGACAACAATGGAAGCAAGGTTGTACTGGTGTTGTATCAAGGTGGCTCAGCACAGATAGCTCCCATGTGTCTTGTCACAGTGGTAAAGACACAATGCTTGAAGAGTGATAGTGTGTCCCGCTCAACCCTAAATATACTTTGCAGTCACGTGACATGGATGATACTCCAGGTAAGACCCAAAGTGCCTGAAGCCATGGAGATCGACCAGGAAAAAGGAATTAAGCAGGGGTTTCAGAATGTTGCTACTAACTCACTTCTGAAAATTTGGGATCAGCAGGCCCTGGAAAACCTAAAATCTCACATCCATCTTTAAAAGACACTTTCCTAATGCCAAACACAGATCCATGGTCTACAAGTTGCCCACAACCTTCACCTCACAATCCCAAGGGAAACTAACAAAGGAGCAAATGGAATCACAAATATTTCTGGCTTTCAAAATTTGTCTCCAATGAGAATTGTCCCCTGTTGCAATTGTTAATACCATAAACCATTGTTCTATGTATCTGCCCTTTGCTCCTTAATGAAATGCCAACTTCATTTTCAAAAAGGGATGCCTGGAACAAATTTGTATTAGGTCTGATCTATACAGCTCTAACACAAAACTGCCTAAAAACAGCCACCTTTTCAGAATCGTATGAATTTTGATTTGCACACAAGATTTTTAATGGCCTATGACTGCAATTGATCTTTCTGCTGCACAACACCACAATTTATTAGAATCACAGAAAAAAAACAAAACTAGACAACTAATCAGCTAATGGAATTGTTGGCCTTTTTTTGCATTACTTCTGCAATATGCTACTTTTTTTTTCTTTTGCAAAAATACTCAAATTAAAATCCCCATTGAGCCTACACGAGGTCAGCGTGTGCTGTTTGATCATCGCCCATGAGAGTACCTGCATTGAGGTTATAATTCACAAATCAGCCCCCTGCAGCTGAGGGTAAATTCCCACTTGTTTGAGATTTACCAAGATTGTGTACAATGGCTACTTTGAAACCCAGAGGAGAATTTGAAAATTATAGATGAAAAAGCACCCTTGCAGTGACCAACATTACGGTCCTGGATCCTGAAATACTGTCAACATTGCCCACAGTCCGCATTTTTTCTGCCCACTGTCCTGGTAGGTGGCCCTATATCACAACCACTTCAGGGGCTGGTCCCACCCAGACCACACTTCTATACATGTGGGAACCACTAACTCCTGGCCCCGATGCCTGCTTGTTGAGTTACTGTGCATGTGCAATAACTTAAATAAGGTTGATGTTGTGGTCCCATTACATGGCCTGAGACACATCAGCAGGGCAGAGGGCCAAGATGCGTGACTGTCCTGGCAACTCCAAGACAGCTAGACTTTTAGATATCGGATACATGTAAAATAAAATACCCTACGCACACATACAATATATAGGTTATATATGCATCTAGGCTCTGTGCAAAGAACTACTTACAATTATAATAAGGGCGGACAAACAGCATTCTAGTGACCCAGTGCCCCATCTCTGCCCCGGCAGCTCTGCCCCTCCTCCTCCTCTCTACTTTCATTAGGGCTCCACATTACACCCACTTTGTGATGGATATTGCCTGCGTCTTTACAGCCATTTATTCGTCTATGAGAGGTTCGCTTTTAATGTCCTGTCAGCACTGTGGACCTCACACCCCATTCATTTCAATTGTGCCTGTTAAACAGTCGCCAACTCCCCATCGCTCAAACAAGGCACAGAACAGTCAACACACGGCCTTAAAAAAAAAACCCATAGAGAAAATGGTCAGAATGACCTGGTAGTGCTGTAAGAAGAAAAACAATGGCAGGAGGCACTACTTGAACTTCACAAAATACTTATTATTTTGTTGAGCTAATTAGGCACTGCTCACTAGCATTTGTATAAACTCGGGTCAGTGACAAATCGTCACCAATACTACCACAATGCAAACATACAGTTTATTTCTTTTGAATGAAATGGCGTATCATCAACGACCTATCTTGTCGTACACGGTTTCAAAAATATATTTCAAAAACTAAGCAACAAAGACACTGGTGTGAAACATTTATTTAAAGAATAGGCATCTCCAGACTGAGAACAGAGACACAGGCTTAGTCTGATCACTGCCTCCTCCAGCTCTGTCAGTTTTGCTATTAAAGCAGCGTCCTAAATTATTGATCCCCCGTCCCCATCAGTAGCACAGTCACGTTCCCGATATCAGGATCTGAAGCTCTGCAGCTTCTCTGCAGCAGCCCAAGAAATAATTAGGAGGGATTCTCATTAAAGCAGAGCCAGAGGTTGAGTAAGAGGGGGCTATGAGGTGCAGAATATAGACCAGCAAGGCCAGGGAGGTAAAGGTAATGGTGGGGGTTGAGCTGAAGATGGGTGGAAGAACATCTGACAGTTTATAAAGGAGCAGGTGATAAGGAGATGGAAACAACAAGACAGAATAAAGTACGAGCAAGAGATGGAAGGAGACAGAGAATCCTAAAAGGGACAAATATGATGCAAATGATAACAAGGCGCAGGAAAGAGCTTATCTGAATCATACAGTAAGACATGAGAGCAACAAAACAATGGACTGCAACGTCGAAAGTAGACCTAAACCTTAAAAGGATGACATTTAGTTTCTGAGAACAATAAACAATTGTCTTTTTTTTTAATAAAATACTTTTCACCTATTTTTATCCTTTGTTGCAACTAAGAGCTGCTGATCTTACCGTCACTCCGCAGCCACTTGTTGTCTACATGTACTCCAGCAATGGCTGCATGGCATTTCTCGGTGTAGGTTTCCGGATGACAACAACACTGGACCATGCCTGATAAACGTGAATTTAAACGGCCACTTGAAGTCTCTATTCTGTGCCAGTCTGACAATGTAGGAGAACAAATGGGAGATCGGAAACCAAACGTTTTTAGGGTCACCCTTAAAGAGGTAGTAGCTGAACAGGTACTTGCATTGAATGATCATCGGGTATTATTTTAATGAAAGCTGCAGATTGAATTATTGAAAAGGACTTGTCAAATTCCATTAAATTTCATGAGGTTTTACTGATTAAGTTTACATAGACTTTAAGGGCTTGTTCACACTAGCAGCTGCGCTCATTGGCACAGCTGCTGGTGTGCCTGTAAAGTGCCGATGCACTTGATCGAGCCGTATTACACTTTTCTTGTTAGAACTTTATTGAAACTACTCAAGTGACATTTCATTAAGTTTTATGGGCTCACCATGGTGCAATATGGTTGTACTGCATCTCACTACGGTGCGTTTAAAAGGAGAACTATGAGGTGAGTGATTTTCACCCAACCTCATAGTTCGAGCAAACGTGTGACAATGAAACTGTCACACGTCGGCTCAATAGATCGGGAAGTGAGCGAAAGCATACCGTTGCTCGCTCACTTCTCGATCATGTCCCTGCAGAGAGCTGTGACTGTCACTCACAGCTCCCTGCAGGGATTCTCCCCACCCCTGTCCGATCTTCCAGCGTTGACTGGAGGAACGAATGGGGGATGGGTACAGCTGGCTCTTCCTCTATATAGGCAAAGCCAACTGTCAATCCATCCCGGCTGCGGCGGTCTCAATATACCGTGAGCTGTAGCTCGCGATATACTGAGCTTTGGGTCACGGGAGGACGCTAGTTGTGTCCTCCCGTGACCCTTAGGAGAACTATGGGGGAAAACACTTACCCCATAGTTCTCCTTTAAGTACTGCATACCGTACTTTTTTCCTAGCGCACACCACCAGAACGCAGTGGTGTAAACAGTTACCATCCATGGCAAGGCAAATTGCCTTGTCTTGCGTATGGGCTGCGCTGGCCAAAAGACGATGAGGTCAACGAGCCCTAAAGAGGCACAAAGCCAGACTGTATACACTAAAGAAAAAAAACAATTTTAGCCTTCTAGAATTTTGGTGATTAGTGCTGGATTTAGAACTCTGAAACACTTCTTTATAAAGACCGTGTACAAAACACAGGCTCGGGATGTCTGCAGAGATTTGGCAATACCATGGCATTTCAGGAACAATACACTGGAGCAAAGGATTGCTCCTCACTACTAAACGTCTGGGATGCAGGCTGTGCCAATAAGAGATTTGTGACATGTGCTACAAACAGTCTGCAGAGTTCATATGACAAAAAAAGATGTAGACAGCGTTGGGGGAACAGGATGTGAGTATACAAGCATAGTACAGCCGGTGGTCCATGGGCATAAAGTGACAATAATACCACCAGAGCCTGTGTTCTGGCTATGCAGCAGTGGTTTTCTGAAATATATTAAAAACAGCAATGCCAACATATCTGTTCCCAGTGAGATACAAGCGTTGGTGACTCGAGCCAGTGGGTCTGATGTGTTTGAAACATTTCACCTCTACTAGCCATGCCTTATCTCCTTGTGTACCACGTTAATGGCAGGTAAGAATCTGTGCTTCCTGAACGGAAGATTGTAGCATGTCACAGCAGTGTGACAGAATAGATAATAAGCATGGTGATGTGCCATGTCAGGCCAGAGGCACAGGAAAGAAGAAACTGCAACAGAAGAAACTTTAGATTTTAGTATGTAATTGCTTGTGTGTGATGGCATATCTGGTACAAGTATATGGATTTGTGAAGGTGTATATCCACAATATATTTCTGTAGCTTCAATTCAGTTTTTATTGTGTATGAACGCTAAAAGCCATTCCACAAAAAAGGCAAGTAAAGGGCATTGCCTGTGGTCTTCCTGCAGCGGATCTTTCCCCCATCATCATCTCTTGTTTGCATTGTTTCCCTGTATGGAGGCGGCCATCTAAGTAGAGGCAGGGATTTGCTTCAGTAAGAAAAACCATGAGCAGCACAGTAGGGATCATTCCAGATCTCCAAAGACAAAACAGAGGCAGCAGCGCCTTAGACATCAGACTAAAAGAATATAGAGCTATGGGGCTACAGAATGGGAGCGCCTAGGCACATTTACATAGGAAATGCAATTTTGCAAGAGGAAATTAAAAGGAGAACTTTGGGGTTAAGGCTTTTCCCCATAGTTCTCCTTAGGGTAACGGAGGACACAAACTAGTGTCCTCCCGTCACCCCAAGCTCATTATAGCTGTAGCTCGCGGTATACTGAGACGCCACAGCTGAAGCGGATCCCGACAATTATGTCTGGATCCGCCCAGCTGCGTGAGTGACAGCTGGCTCTGCCTATCTAGAGACAGAGCCAGCTGCACCCGCCCCCTCCCCCGTCCGTTCCGCCAGCGCTGGAGGATCGGAGCGGGGAATCCAGCCCCTCCCCTGTCACGGCAGAGAGCCGTGACAGGATCGAGAAGTGAGTGAACGCTGGTATGTGTTCGCTCACTTCCCGATCTACTGAGCCAATCTGTGAAAGTTTCATTGTCACGGTTCGGCTAGAACTATGAGGTAAGAGATAAGCACTCACCTCATAGTTCTCCTTTAATACAAAAAGGTACATTTTCAGGGCATTGCTAAGGCACAATCTGCACTTCTTAAATGTTAACATAGCAAATCTTCACCTATTTTTTAGGCTGGCTTCACCTATGCGCTTCAATTTTCATGCAATTATGTGCATTTTCCTTGTTTTTTTTCACAAATTATGTTCTTATTATCTAGGGAGTTATGAAAAGAGCCTGACATTTTCCACATGTAGCTAGGCCAAGAACAAATAGCCAGCTGCCAGGAGCGAGTCTTGGTAACCATGCATTTGCAGCTCATGAAAATGTATGTATTGTGTATTTTCATGTGGCTCCATTGACTTATAGGTCAATAGGACCTATAGGACCCTTGACATACATTGAAGGATGAAAAAACGTATATCTACTGTGAACTATTTTTCCATGATGTGCCTTATCCCGTAGCTCGTGGCCCAGCCGCCCTGATCGGTTACCAACGAATATAGGAAAAAAAACCTGCACTTTCAGGTATGGGACACATGTAATACTACTATAGCCTCCCACAAATCCGTGCCACAGCTGAGCAATTTTATGTGGGAGTAGGAGTTAACCCTATGTCGCTATTAACAAAGCAAGTGCCGGTTACAGGTACCCTAAAATTGTCATGCGTCATTGGTTAAACGCACCTGTATGCAGTACAGGTTCACTTCAATGCAAGCCTATACTTTTTAAAACATTTAATCATCTTGAATCATGATAAAAACTATATTGGGTATAGGCAGGTACCGCACTGAAATGCCTAAATTCTTCTGCTCCCCAATGGTGATCATAGTCATTTTGATGTAGGTCACACGGTCTCTGCTGAAAATTAAAATCAGATCAGAATTAAAGCCAGATAGTCAGCAGCTCTTCATATACAATATCCCTCCCCATCAGTGCCAGAAGGCACAACAAAAGATCTAGAATACTGGCCCAACTCAACCTTTAATAGTACTTAAAGGTATGCTAAGCAGCCCAAAGGATGCTAAAAAGACAAAGAACAATCATGACTAAGATACTACGCAAGCATGATAGAATCCGTCACTTTGCACATGAGGAACAAAACCACAGGTTCTCGTGCAAGAAAACCCCTCCAGCCCCTGTTTATTTCACATGCTTCCCTGTTGCCCCCATCAGAGCCTTTGGCAAATACATGGTGATTCCCGGTATGGGGGAGCAGATGACCTCCTAGGATGCAATGCTTGTACCCGGGTGGCCAATCACTAGACCTGAACATTATAATCGAAAGAGGTTATCCCTGTGTAAGTTCTAACACTAACTGACACGCAGCTTGAGCAGGGTTAGAACTTCAGCTACAACAAAGCAACAAAGACTCAGAGGAATGCAGAAAAAGTGAGCATCAGCGAAGAGAGGTTTCAAGAGAAGCTGTTATTTTGTCCTAAGTGGGCAAAGCGACAGACTCTCCTTAGGCACTATTTTATGTTTAGCGATCTTGCACCTTGAGAAATCCTTTTTTACACATATATTATGTCTCCCTAACAGCTAAAAGATTTCACTCAGAGGTAACAAAAATCAAACTTCTAACAGGTTTGTATATGCATACATTTAATCAGCGTGGCAACACTACAGGGGTCATGAAAGCAAACCTTCGACTAAGCCCAAAGGGAACATAGATTCCCTAAGTATAACCAGCTGATGCTCATAACCAATACCTTCTACCTCCCAGCATGGTAGACCACACAAAAGGGTTGCTGCTTTGTGCAAGGTCAATCTGTGTACCAGGGCCAGAGGTCTAGCATTTGTACCCCTGAACCCTTTGCCTATTTACAAGTGACACACGCAGCTAGGTGAGAATTATCTGCATGGTACGATGTGTAACCAGAGACAGAGAAAGAGGGTCTGGAGCAGGCGCTCTGATCTTAGTCATTAATCAAAGGCTCTGATTTATGTTGCATAAATCAGATAAATAAACGGGGAAGGAGAAAGCTGTGATATTTAATGTCAACATCCTGTATTTTATAAGACAGATTCCTCTACGCACAGCTAATCAAAACCGTGCAATTCCAAAGCACTGCTCGCTGCATCACCTCCCCGTGATTATCTTATTGCCACTTAATGTAATGAGCCAGCCAGAAAGAGGGGGCAAGTCAGCGAGTACCGCAGCAGGGGTAATAGAAACACCATATAAAGTGAAAGAATGAAGAAAAGGGTAAAGGTGACAATGGAGATGGGAAAAGAGGATTGTAGAGAAAAAAAGGAGGCTAAATAAGGTCACAGAGAAAGGTGACCTAATGTAGAGATTTTAATCCCAATCAACATTACAGGTTTTTTTTGTTCTGCTGATATCAGCTAGAATGGTTGACAATCCGGATGTCTATGGATTGCTAAAGACCTCAATAGAGACATACATACTAATGTTTATGTGCATGAAAGTGAACAATGCTATAGCCAGACCTAATATCACACTGCCAACAATTCTATGGGCAAAATTGAATTTCTATGAGAGGACAAAGGGGCATTTGGCAGCACAACCTATGTACTGGGCCTGTGTGGTTACAATTTATTCCTGCATCCCAAAAATGCACACAATATTTACATACAAACCTGCTTTCAAAAAGGTAAGCACTTTGCATTTATGTCATTATTCCTGATGCCCCCCAAATATAAATAAAAACAAACATAATGCATGGCCATCAATTACCTACAAGCCAAGCTGCTTCTTCAGATGATCAAGGACTATAACTAGCACATAACAGATCTACAGCATAATTTGTGTGTATCTGCATCTAAATCAGAAACTCAATCAATTCTGCAGTCTCACCCCCCCCCTCCCTCCTCCCATATCATCAATGACTTCAGTTTATTTGCCCCCACTTCTCGTGTGCATAGACACATACTATCTCTACTACTCCTCCGCGAAAGAATTGGGGGGGGGGGACACACACATGCAACACAGCCCAAACGCTCCTGCCAGGCAGAATGAAATCCACATTATTTTTAATTAATCCTTAATTAAAATATATTACTCTGCAGATTCTGCAAATCTCTCTTAATATGCAAATGTGGCCCATTCAAGGATATTTACATATCATTAATTAAAATGGAGCATTCTTTCATTCTAACGAGCAGCAAGGCTGTGCCAGGGTGAGGGGAGGGGGCAAGGAGTCCACAGAGAAGGGGGGAGTCAACAGGTCTGGAGAGAAGGGGGTGTTAAGAATTGTTTGTTTATCACACAGGTTTTGAATGTAAATGCCTTGTTATGCAACAGGATAGGAGAAAAACTAAATAAAAAGACAGCGCAGAGTGGAAGACAACAGCCTTGCTCCCCGCTTCATTGTTTAACTGCTTAATTAAGGAATTACATCAGAAGTGCATCTTTCATCGTTACTTATTTTTCAGCACAACATAAGGCACACTTGGGTTCCTCTTCAAAATTCTAACCCATCACTGGACATGTACAGAGGATATCTACAAAAGAATAGTCCCCTACCTTGCAGAGCACACCGGGAACCCTGAAAACGCTTATGAAACTTTCATCCAGCTGGCGTAGTTGACCATCCCACCACCTCCTGTACCTTGATACTAGCTTATAACCGAGACTGACTGCCTCCCCCACCAATATGTGAATGTCGTCTACTTAGGTCTAGTGACAGTTTAGAATATTCAAAGTGGAACTAAAGTCAAAGTATACAGGTAGAAAAAAAAAACTGTGTATGCTCTTGACACAGAACTCATATTCCGTACAATTGTTTCAACTTAATTGTACATGTTACAGTGTACAATCCCGCCATTTTACAGATGTTGGGTGTAAGAGCTAGGTGCCAGGAAGATGGAACTCCAATGTACATACATGTCATGCATAACCAACCAATGGCTGGACATGGAAGAAAACATGGAGACTATGGTGGCAACTGAGAAACAAGAGGGAACATAGACCTCGCACTGCTGGAGGGCAGTCAAGGAACCTAGTGTGCAAGCATGCTGTACACACTTGCACTTTATGGCAAGAGCTCTGGGGACCCTCCGCTTTAAAGCGAACACAAGGGCAGAAACTGGAACCACACACCAGGGACGTTTTACCAATGAAGTTCACATGACAAGCCGAAGGATTCAACTCCACATCTGCAGGTTTGTGTGAACTAACCATTTAAAGAAAAAAAACATTGCAGGGAGAAACATGGTAGGAAGCTATCGCAAACCATCTTCTGAAAATGCTGTTTGCTTGGCCGGTATGTCTTATGATTTTAATACTTCCTTAGTCAATGACCTAGAGAAAGTATGCTAACGAGTTCTAAGTTCTGACTTGACTGTCTGCATGCACGTTCAGTAATAACCCCCACATTGCTCTCAGAACAGAAGAGAACCTGTATTTGGTAAAGGGTTTGACCCTGAAGAACACTCTCTATTTAAAGAATTCTGGTTGCTAATTTCTTCCTCTAAAGGAACAATATTTGACATTATGGTACCAGCACAGCACTCTCTCTGAGCACACTGACTTACTTTAAACATGGTGCTACAGCTGAAGATGTACCGATAGGCAAGAGTGCATGAGCACTGGAGCTTTCAAAGACAACGATTCAACAGCCAACCATATTATGCCTTCTTCCACCTTGTTGCAAAGCAGAAGTGAATCTCTGACGATACACATAAGCGTGATGGCAATCTTATCAATTTTCATTATCACAGCAGGCAGATTTCCTCACACTGAAATACCAATATTTGCTAATTCAGCATTACCAAGCACAGCATATTTATCCAGTAATAACAAGCTTGGCATCTAAAGCCAGCAGCGTTGATGACATGGAAGTACATAAAGAATACACAGGCCCTTCGAGTATGAATGCTCGATCACAACATGTATGGCTAACTTAAAAGGTACCCATAGACACGGGGTGACAAATGCCTTATCGGGAGTTATTTCTGGCAAAATCCAGCAACAATCATATCTTTCCTGTTGTACTATCATGTTTGTGCACCTACCTGCTGATTCACTTGCTTAAAGGTGGTCAGATTAGGTCTATTGCAATATCTACAGGAGCCTTAAAACAACCACTATTGTTTTGATATGAGGCAGATTTATGGAAATACAAGGATGATGCCTATGGCAATGATCACAGCTTACAGTCGAGAGAATGAAAGGTTTAAGCAGTACTCCAGCCTCTTCAGGTCTTGCACAGTTTTATGGTCTCCTCTCATGTAAAACTGTTTATTCTGATTTAATGCACACAATGAGATTCTCACAGTGTGCAATAGAAGCTTCAAAAAGTCAAATACAGATGTCTTTTTTACTGGCTGGAGTCTACAGTCTTCCTAGGAATGTCTTCGAGAATGACAATGACCCATCAAGATATTTTGATATTTCCGTAACACCTCCCAAGAACCAGCCCATTGCTTGCATCACAGGTGAGGGTTTGCGGCAGGGTGCTTGATGTTTTCATGAAGCTATGTACATGCAAATATTGCATTAGCATGCTGGAGAGGGAGGACCCGCGAAAGCCAACATATAAACTAGCTTTAATCCGATTGTTTATGATGGGCAACAAAGCTATTTTTGCTTTGCTCCAATTGTCTTTAATGAGCGTTGCTTGTGTGCAACTCATGTTCTTGGTGGAAATTTGGTAACAGAGGCAAGCACAATATATCCAAAGTGCAGTGCATTTGAAATTATTACAGACATCTCCTTTAATACCACTAACATGGCAAGGCACAACTTTCTCTTCTCATAGCAGGTGACACAGGCCTCACCTTGTCTGACAGACTGCAAAGAATTGTGGGAATAACTGGCAGACATTTCTTCTGCCTTAGGTGGAAAAGAAGCAGAGCCAAGATTGACATGGGATCACATCGCCAGCACAGTACAATACTGGAAGCCAACAGGGTGTCCAGACTCCTATCGGCACTGTGAGCTCCGCTGTTGTGCCGGCGTCCTGCTGTACACAACAAAAAGTAGACACTCTGGTATATATTAGTTCATATAATCTCTGAGGGCTATGTAGAGGCAGGACATTCTCCGGTCCCCTGGGGATTAGGAAGGCATAATAGATGGAAATTAAAACAGAAAATGTGTCCTGTCTAATGAGGAGTCTTCTCCCATCCCCCCAGCATATAAGACGACACACAAAATGGGGGAGGAAAAGAGTGAGAACATCCATATACCGCAGTATAAAAAAAACCCCATAAAATACAATAATAACCATACATAGAAAAATAGTCAGTCATCTACTCTTATAAATAACACGGTTTGAGCAACTGTTTCCGGTTGTACAGTCCACTCCTTTTCGACAGCATCAATTATTATTATAGTAGGCAATTTATTTTTGTCTGCATTGTTTTACTCTAAAAGGTAATAGTCACTATGTGCATTAATAACACCACAATAAGAAGAAGCCTTTGATACTCAGAAAAAGACCTCGAGTCCAATTTAAAGTGAACCTGTCATTAGATAATACAACATACACCAGCATCATCACACAACAGCAGGAACCATAAAATGTCGGTACATTGCCTCCATGTGGCTAAGCAGTCTCAATATTTCCAGTTCTGGCTTGTTTCCAAAATCACTTTTTCTTTACGAAGGTAGCGTTTTTGAGCACGATCAGTCACTTTGCGGTATTGCATGAGAAATAAATATTTATTTAAATGTGAATGGATTCTACAATGTGGGTCCAAATTAACATCTTCATGGCAAGAGGTATTTTGTGCACAGAATGAAAATGGTCAGAAGGCATTAGCATCTAGAAAGTGCTTGGACCCCCTCTTAAGGGCTCCAGCTCTCCCGTTGATTAAAGGTCAGATTTTTATGTTCATTTACCACTTTGTTAGATGACCACTGTCAAATTATGCTCCTAAAATCATTCAGAATTTATTGCAGGCATATATGACCTGCAGTTTACCTCCTTTTGACCTGCTTTAAGCAGGTTTTCCATTCAAAAGACTTGTAGCGGAATGCAAGTGGCAACAGGCCTTTATTGTGGTCATAATTGTTAACAGCCTGATCACTGAAAAGTCACAATGCACACTCAGAAAGGACCTATAGTCCAAATTCAAGCGAACCTGTCATCAGACAACATATTATAAAACAACATTGACATGAAACAGCTGGCACCATTAGCTGCGGCTACATACCATTTATGTTGTTTTAGTTACTAACCGTTCAGGGACGGGAGGGGGCGTGGCTGAGGTGCCATTAACTTCAATGCATCGCCACCCAAATGCGTGGCACATATAGTCCAGTGCGATCTGCAAAAATAGTGCTTGCAGCATTTTTGCAGATCGCACTGGATGGGAACGCAGGCCCTAACATCAATGCACCGCCACGCCCCCACCCGTCCCTAAACGCAAGGACCCAGCCGGAATGTGTTTCAGTGCACACCAGAGGCTGACCGCTCTGAAATGCACTGTTTTTGGTGTGAACCGGCTCTTAAGCAGAAAAAGTTTAAACGTAAAACACACAGTCTAGAACGCAAGATTATGTAGCAAAATCTTACAAATGTAAAAAATTATATTTCCAGCACTTTCAGTCCAGAGCCCAAGCAGTGTATATATTACAGATGCATCTAGGGAGATTGATGTCATCGGGTTTGCTCCTCTTTAGCATCGTAGAAAACAATCTTTCATAAACCTTCACATTTTCCAGACTCTCACTGGTCCAATTTGATTCCTGCTATTTGCACTTCTGAAATATATTTATACTCCAGCTAAAATGAGTGAAATGTCACCAACTACAGGTAAGGCAGCATAAAAGGAACCATAAATGTATTATCCTTATTCAAAATGGTGCAAGAACACTGTATAGTGTGGCTTTATTTAAAAAAATAAAATAATAATATAAAGCCAGTTATGCAGAATTGGATATATCTGTGCTACACTATACACTGTGTTCTGGAGTCTGGACACGTGCTCATCTATTTTCCGCACTATGGGGATACAAGCCTTAGTTAGCAATGACATGATCTAAATATTCAGTTCATTTCATTATTCAAGGTCTTTTTTTTATATTATAAAATGTATAATATTTTTTTTTAAAAGACATTGAATAATGAAATTAACTGAATATTTAGATCATGCCATTGCTAACTAAGGCTTGTATCCCCACAGTGGGGAAAATAGATGAGCACATATCCAGACTCCAGAACAGTGTATTATTGTATAGTGTGTCACAGCTATATCCAATTCTGCATTATATAGTTCTTATAATCTAAAGCCAGGTATGCAGAATTGGATATAGCTGTGCCACACTTTACAGTGTTCCGGTCTGGAGTCTGGACATGTGCTCATCTATTTTCCCCACTGTGGGGATACAAGCCT
The DNA here is from genome assembly GCF_000935625.1 of Nanorana parkeri. Lineage (NCBI taxonomy): Eukaryota > Metazoa > Chordata > Amphibia > Anura > Dicroglossidae > Nanorana > Nanorana parkeri. The sequence goes on along the minus strand of NW_017306646.1, from coordinate 875,908 downwards.
TAGTTAGCAATGGCATGATCTAAATATTCATTTCATGTTCATGTTCTTCATAATATTAAGAAACTGACCTAAAATCATGATTTTGCATTGCTTTAGAAAAAATGTGACCTGTCCCTTTAAGAAAAAGTATCGGTAATTGGTATCGGCGAGTACTTCAAAAAAGTATCGGTATTTGTACTCGGTCTTAAAAATTGGTATCGGAGCATCCCTAGTTAAAACAGAACTAAAATGTTATGCAAACAATTGTCAGCAGGTAGGTATTTATGGTAGAGGAGACTCCGTACGACTTCCCCTGCCTGCTAGCAGTTTTTATTAAACGTATAGTGACAGCCTTGGACTGGCCAAGAGAGAAGACTCCCAGGAGAAGATGGCAGGGGCAGTAAAGGGGCATTGAGGTAGAATGTGAATGTTGCAACATATGCATGCCCTAAAATGCAAATATGCCGAAATGATAAAACCGTTTAAGATTTCAGACACAGGGCGATACAAGCACACTGGATTTCTGACAGAATCAACAGTTTTTTATTAGCTAAAACAAAACCCTTTGCAGTGGTCTATTTAACAGACTAAAACGGAGCATGTAAGAGAAGTTATTTGTTAGATCCAGTACAACTATCTAGCAGCAGACAAAATGCTGTGGGGGAAATATCTGGAGTGGTGGGGAATATTGCAGAAAAAGCTGGCTTTGTTATTTAAATATTTCTAAGTGGAAGTGAGGTTGAGAATGTAAAAAAAAAATGCAGTTTGGCAGGCTTTCTATAGCAGAGACTTAAGATGGCCACACACATGCGATTTTTGTTTGGAAACCATACATGATCAGTCTGTCTAATGGAAATCGTACAGTTGATGGTACATCAACGATTTTCATTCTTGATATTGTGATTGGAATTTTTTGATCGGTCAGGTTGGAAACATTTTCTGTGGCTGAAAAAAAATTGATGAATTAGTGGGGTTTTCGGTCATCAAAAAATCGTAGCAAGAACACAGCATATGCACAAAAATACATTATTTCGCTCGTAAACAATTGGATGGTAAGTATGGCTAACAAACAATGTCTGAAATCGACATTTGACTATGCTTGATGGGATATTGGAGGTATAATTGAACGAGGGTTCATGGCAGAAAGGAAAATGTCCGACTGGAAATCTATTAATGTTTAGCCACCTTTAGGCTGGCCATACACTCTATGAACGGGGGGAAAAAATAGAGCAGATTCCTCCATCAACACTACGAGTGTGTCGATCGAGAAATCCCCGATGTTTACAGGCGCAGTCTGAATACCTGACCAGAGCCAGCAGCTCATTGGCTGCTGGCTCTGATCGTATGAAGATTTTCCAGGCGGCTCCCTTGATCAGTGGATTGAGGGATGCCGGCTGAAATGGTGCCAACAGCAGCACACACTGTGCAAATTTTGTCCGGTTCCTCATGAAAAAAAAGGAAAAAGAAATGTGCACAGTGTATGGGCACCCCAGGTCTCTTCTGCCATAAAAGACTTCTGCTACTATTCGTAAAAAAAAGAATTTCTGTACAATGAGCTGCACATTAGTCAGCGCACGGACCTGGCATGCGGAGATGAAGTAACTCCCTTGTGTTACATCATCAAAACCCCACCAATCAAGTGGCCAAACCTGGAAGAAGACTGAGAAGTAGATGAAAGCGCCGGTGAGGAAGAAGTGCATTGCTGGAGGCAATTGTTTTGGCAGGTAAGTCTGCCATAATGTGCTAATATGCAGTGCATACTAGCACATTACAGCTGAAGGATACAAGGGCACTGTTTTGTTTTGTTTTTTATACAGCTTTACTTCCACTTTGATGGGCTATTCATTTCTTCTTGTCATTTGGGCTGAAGTTCTGCATTAAATATGTTAGCAAGTATGTTTCCTTCTTATGTACCTTAATGTCTTCAGTTGCCTCGCATTGCTTTACAAACTCACATATCGAGGTGCCAACTGGAACACCTTGTTACAGCTAATGCATGATAATTCACATTCAACCTAATATGGCTCACCTTTGCAGCTGCCTTTGCAACTGGAAAACTACATGAAAGTAGAGTTTACCTTGGAAATTACCAAACCACAGATATTCTTCACCCCCACGTTATCCGCCTACATGCGTACAAACAATACTCGCTTTTTATTTGCTGCATGCCCACATATCATGAACACCATATTATATAAAAGTCTTTACAAACAGCTCTTCAGCTTGCAGAGATGTGACTGGTGACTATGTGGAAATTCTATATGAGAACATTTGTCAAGACGTTACACCAAAATACAACAGCTTAAATCTGCATTTCATTCTGAAACACAGCGCAGCTAAAAACGGAAGACTACGTGTCTGAGCCGTAGCCACAACACAGTCACACATGCAGTCCTACCGTCACAATGCTACAACGGAAATTTGTTATGCAAATGCCTGCTAAATGATGCCATCACATCTGTTCAAGCAAGTTTGTGAATAAAAAGCTATAAAAGTACTTAAAAAAATGAAATCGGCAAAATTCACTAGGCAATGACATATCACCAGCACTATTAGAGTTAGAACACGAACAGGCTTGCAAAGAGCAATTATGTGCAGTAACCAGAACAGCCAATCAGATATAAGCTTTCAATAGCAAGCTATACTAGATGAATAAAGCCGAAATAGGATTAGTAGCTACGGGCTGTTGCATACCACTGATCCTTGCATTATTATTAAGGCCAGTGAGAATGAGCTCATCACTAGAATGGTTTGACCTTGGATTATTTTTTACTTTACTCTGGTTGACCATGTACAGACCAGGGCTGCACAAATACCAGGAGCCAGGTAGCCAATGCTCCCTTAAAACTTTAAGATGGCTAACTTTTTAGTTTTTTCTAGTTGCCAATGGAGCTGGCTCCTAAAAAAATTATCAAAAGTTCTAAAGTTCTCCTGAATTCCTTATTAATCTGTCCACCCCGGTATTGGCTGATATGTACAATTGTCATATGACCATTAAGCTGTATAGGGGTTAACGTCTAAGCAAATAATAGGCATTTGCAAGCCCTTGTAAGAGCTCATCACACATATCTGATCAATCAGAAATGTTTTGGTTTTTTTTATTTAGAAAAAATAAATATATAATGTCCCCTGCATTGTGCATGCCTAGCTTTAAAAGGCTGCCAAGATGATAGAAGTCATAATGGGTCCCGCTACTGTGGCGGTGTCAACAAGCACCCTTAGCTCTCTCAACGCCTTTCTCTAACCCATAATTTCTGTCCACGCTGAAAAATGAAACATGGAATCTGATTAAGTTTCCATACATCAGGTCTTATATGCAATACAGCATATGCATCCGATTAGTGATGCACTATATACATTCATTGTATATTACAACTTAGGCTGGACATAGAGCAGTAGAATTATTTTTTCTAATGGCTATTAGGGTTCATTAAATGTTTGTTTTTGACTGTGATGAGTGATTAAGCAAATCTATGGAGGATGGATTTTTTTGTTTTTTTTTATTCTATCGTTATCGGAATGAATGAAATTCTAACCATGATTTTCATTCGGGAAAAATCTTACATCTTGTAATGCTAGGCACAAAAGAAACCTAATACATTTGGAATTCCATTCAAGTAAATGGTCTGGATTTTCTAATGAAATTTGTTGACTCAGTGATGGCAAGATTGAATGCTCTGATAAACAATTTTGAACGAATGTTCAAATTAAAAGTGACACTAAACTTAAAAATGCAATTACCAATTAAAGTACCTGGTTAACAAAAATGTATCCTATTTGTGTATCACTCGGCTGAAGATCCTCAAATCATCTCCGAATTGGTGCAGACACTGTCCTTCCCTCTGGAGGGTGGCTACTTTTGGTTCCCCATGGTCCCTGTGGGTGCTGTAAAGTAGTCACCGCTCCAAGCTCGATCCCGAGATGGACTACAATCTCAATTAGTAGAACAAACGTGACATTGTAGTCCATCAGGGGAGCAAGCTTGGAGCGGTGGCTACTTTGCAACACACACCAGGACCATGGGGAACAAAAGTAGCCACCCTCCAGAAGGAAGGACAATGTCAGCACCAATTCAGAGATGATTTGAGGATATACAGTTGAGTGAATCACAAATATATTAATAGTTCAGGTACTTAAATGCATATTTAGGATTCAACTCCTGAGTTTAGCGTCACTTTAAATTCCAGCACCATATGGCCAGCTTTACTGTGAATCAATGTCATCTGCATGTATTACCTGCTCTGCCTTCCATTTTTCATATAATATGATCACCCCAAGTAAGCTTACATTTCTCAATTGTCATTTCATGTTTTTATATGTGCCTGGCTATTTTTTGCTGTTGCTTCTTGTGTGTTGGGATTCCCAGCCATCTCAGACCCAGGGGCTCAAACACCCAGCGAGTGACAGTTAAGCTAAGATGCAGTGAAGGGATCCATTAATCTCGCTCTGGTTTAAATACTGTATATTAATTTGTGTCATTTTTACTAAGTCGCGGGGAGACTGTTATAGATTCGCTCTTGCGCTGCTCCCCCCCCCCCCCTCCCACATCCCACATCCAGACCATGGGGATATTCAAATGGAAACAGCAGGAGGGCTCAGGACTCAACACAAAGCTCCCATGAATTAGCAAAATCCACTCCCAGGGTGTTGGCATAGCAACCATGAGCAAAGGGGGGACGCAGTGATTAAGAAATTAACATTTCCTTTACAAGGAATAAAAAGCAGCAGATAAAAGGCCTACAGGGAGAAGAGCCGCTGATACTGAACAACGGGAGGGGGTAGTGGGGGGACAGACAACGACAAAGGAGGGAACGAGGAGAGAGAGAAAGAAAAGAGAGAAGCAAACACTAAAAAGAGAATGCATGAGACAATATGGAGAAACAGCAACAGGGAAACACAGAATGAAATGTAACCAGTGGCTTTAGAAAATGTGCATTCAGGAACAAATGTAACAGGAGCGTTTAAGACTTTATGGCACCCATTACTAGGAAACCATACACCATCCACGAGTCAATGTATGTAGACAGTACCAAACGAGAAAAAACACCATTAGATTGTAAACTAGAGACACGCCAGAAATAAACAATGATCTAATGTTTGTACTTTTAGAATAATGCAATCCATCCACATAGCAACTAGTTTTGATGCTCTGAATATAGTAAAGCTTCCTATACATGTATAGTTTTTTTTTCTCATGCACCCCAAACCACTCTATTTCCCCATCCACGGTAAACAGCATGGATGGAGAAATATCCTCTGCCAGCTACTTTATTGTAACAGCCGGCACCCCTGGCTGTCAGAATACCCAACCACTGACTGCAGCCGATTGATTGCTGTAACTATTCGGAGGACAATTTTCTACCCTGCTCCTTCGATTTTCTATTTGAAGTCTGTCAAGCCAGGTAGTGTAGGGAGGGCCACCTACGCCTAGAATTTTGGCCAATTCAAAAGAAATCAGACAAAATTCTAACATTGTATTGTCAGCTTGAGGGTATACAAAGTCTATACCAGGGCAGTATAAATCGCAAGGTACTTTGCACTTCATCACAGGACTACAGTCCTTGGTTCGGCAACCAGAGACAAATATTTGCAAGTAGTTTTTTTGCACTCTCCACACGTGTATGTTTCCTCTGGTGTTTCAGTTTACTACCGCAAACGAAAAACATACTAGTAGGAAAAATAAGCTACCACTCAATTAAGCTCTTGTTTGTGTATGTACTTCTAAATGTGGTGGTGACATTTTATTGTACGTTCCTCTGGGGCAGGGATTGATTTATGAATTTAGCAACATGTTGACATTTTTCAGCTTTATATAAATGAATATCAAATAACAAAAATACATCAGACATAAAAGGGGAAACCTGAAAAATTGAAAATGCCTAAAAATACATGATGATACAGAAAGTTATCCCCTACCACCCATTGCCCACTGTTCCTCTGCCAAGGGAGAAAGGTGTGTGTGTGTGGGGGGGCTCCCAATAAAACCACATTGCAAGATAATTCATTATTAAATTTGGTGGCAGGAAAGGGGCAGAGTCAAGAAACCATTACCACCCTCATATCCATCAAGGAATGGTATGGTCTTGTCTTGCACAAGAAATGTATTTCTTCTACACACTGCATTTATATATCCAGAGGATGTTAGATGGAAATAGATTTATCAACTGAATTGTCTCTAGGTGCTTGTGACCCTACAACTGTTAAGAACCCCCAGTTTGCACTGATAGCAGCTGACAGGGTATGTTGTAATTTGCAGTTCAAGAGAGTTATCCAATGTTCACACCTGGTTTAACTCCTTGAATGCAAAAAGTGAATACCATATGTAACAGAAATGAATCAGAAGCCCATTCCTGAGGAATTGTGGCATACTACACTGATAAATATGCAATTTCTGCCAGTGTTTGAAGCTGAAGAATGTTCCTTTCCTTTGAAGTTGGAAATGAGTTCTACCAGCGAAAGAGCAAAAGAACTTTCCTTTTGTGCTTTGGAACATTTCATTTCACAGGCCTACTCCTGTGGGAAACAATATAAAGCAAGGGAGCAAAATCTCATTCTCATCTCACTGCTCTTTCATACTCAATACTTAATGTTATGCCATGTTATGGTGTCTGCTACCTATGCTATCTGCATTTACATACTGGAAGAATAAATCAAGGAAAAGGCTGAGACTGAACTTAGTTTACCTAGTCCAAGCAATTGAAACAGGTTTACTTGACAGCAGGTACCACAACAATTATTATTTACTACTCTGGGCTGGCTCGCATTGGCCTGACCCGCTGCCAGAGCTCGTCAAAGTACTTCTCAGAGTGCAGCGCTGGGTGCCTGAGTGTGCAATTGCCTGGTCTGAGAAACCTCACATAGGAGATGGGGAAAAATGTGCATGGCCCTGAAGAAGTTACAACTTTGTACAGGTGTAAACCTGATGAGGAATTTTTGGGTGAATCAGGCAAACTAGGGAGGGTGGAAGGGTTATAGGTAAGGGAGCCACAGGGTTCTTGAAAAACTGCTATAAAACAAGCCTGATGCTTATTCTGTTTTGGTCATGTACTCTAGGTTATGAATTCTTCACCCAATTTCTTTCACAAAAGGTTTATTTGGTTTTTATCCATTTTTCACATGAATTTCACCCAATTTCTAAAATCGGATAAACATTTTCTAACGAATTTAATGAATGAATAAAAGCTATCCGACACCAAATGGCAGTGTGAAAAAAAAAGTCATTTCCCCTTGGTTTAATCAACCCAATTAAAAGGATAATTAGAGCCAGCTGATTACACACTGCCAGGCTCAGTGTTCATCTACCCTGCTCAATATATACTTCACTATGACCCATACCTTTAGAGTCAAGCTGCCAGCACAAAAGATTCAACAAGCACATAATGCTCTTTTAGTACAAAGCCACTTTCAAGATTTTGGCACTTGACTGAACCACAGTGAGATGCAATCTCCAAATGGAATGTTCTTGGAACAGGAGTGATCACACTGGCAGGAATTCTGTAAGGGCACAGTGAAAAACTATACAGAAAACAACAATGAATCTTAAAATTCTATAAATAAACTATAACAGAATGGGTGGTAAACTATGTAGTTTGGATAAAGATCCACTATAACGGGCAACTTTACTTTAAGAGCTTGTTCACACCATGTCTGGATCATGTCCAGACCAGAACAGTTTTTTCCCGGACCAAAAAAGCATCCCAATGTATCCCTATGATATTTATGGGCTCTATTCACACTAGCGCAGTCCGTTCTAAGCCAGACCAAAAAATAAAATGGATTACTGCTAGTCTCATTTTCTCTGGTCTGGAATGCATAGAAACGCATCAAAAATGCATACAAAAACAGAACTGAAAGCCAATTTTAAGCTTTAAAAAAAAAATTGTTCATGAACACGTTAAATTCGCTGCAAAATGCAATGCACCGCGTTCCAGATCTGCCTCGAAACATTTTGTGAACCTGGCCTAAAAGTTGTCCTTTACTGCACCAACACCCGCTCAGTGTAACTAGTAGTGTGAAATGCTTACCTTTAGCCTCTCTCCGGAGATAGTCTCAATATTGCCCTGCCAAATGCTTCACAGTATCCACCCAGAAGCATCAAGTACTTCATGAGAACTTTAAGGAAAAAGCTGGGGGAAGCATGATGAGCATAGGTTGCTCGGAGGGAAGGAGGCAAAGTGACAGTCTATTAATACAGGGTTCTCCAAAGGTTCTTTGACTGCAACCCATGTTAGGCTTTCTAATACAAATTGCCAGTTCTGCCTTTTGACTTGTTGACCAACATTGTGCCGTAAAGGCCGTAGGCAAAATCCACCCTCTGTTCTAAATAGGCCACTATGGCATCAAGTACCACGTGTTACACAACACTCAGTATAAAAAAGGAATACACAAGGAAAAAGGCTAATACATGAAGAAAAAAAAAGTATATCTAAAAAATTGGACAGCTGGAATGTTATTGTAAGTAAGGAGAGCATCTGCTTTGCCATTACCGTCCTACACACGAACACCATCCTTGTGTACCTTTTGAAAGCTAGGAATGGAACATGCCTTTATATTTAGAAAACAGCAACCCGAATGAGAACGCACCTTGTGAGTGTTTCTCTGCTGTGTATCTTGGACAGAGATATTAAAATATGAAGATGACCTGGAACACACCCAGAACATATTCTCACTCCACCATCCCCCACGCTCTGTTCCTAGCAGATTCCTGCCGCCCTCTCAACTGCTTCACAGCCCATTACCAAATTGCATATAGTTATATATTCCACTAATTAGGCTCCTAAAATATCATTAACATGTCTCTTGATCATTAGCATAATGTATGAGACGTCCTTGGTTAGACAGGCCTTGAGTTTGTTAAGTGGGTAATGAAAATTCAGACAGAGGGTTTGCTAGAAGAAAAAAAAAATCCCACCATGCATCAGGAACTGTAGACCTATGACAGAGGAAATGTATGGCATTGTAAACACAGCACTTCACAGTGGAAGCCATGACAAGTGCTCTAAGCTAGAACTCAACGAAGGATGCCTTGTTCTACTGTGTATCAAATATAATTAACAGAATAAAAGACAAAAGACAACGGTTTGCAAACTAATGCCTAATGTGGCTATAACGCAGTTATTAAGGAGGCCATGTGCTGTCTTGATTGTAAGCAAAATAAATGTTCTGCAACATTCAGGCAAAAGCGCTACCAAAAAGCCCTACAATGTTATAAATGACTAATGCACTGCCGTGAAGAAGGTGAAGAGGCCTTTTTATATTCAGCAGCACATTAGTCCTTTATATAATTGTAGTATTTTACAAGGAATGCACATGGCACATTAGGACCTGCTTGGGGACATTCCTAACGCTTTCCTGCAACTTAAAGGAACCTTTCATAAAAGAAAGATTGAAAATGTAATTGCTTAACACTTCTAAAAATATTAGTTGCCTGGCTGTTGTGGTGAAAATCTCACTTTGATGTTTTGAGTGAATGTTACAGAGCAAGCATGCCAAGAAAGATTTCTCATTTCTCTCTGACTTTCCTGACCTGCATATTTAATTTTCAAGTCACCAACTGAGAACAGCCAGCAAGCAATAATAGGATTTTTGTACTTACCGTAAAAACTCTTCTTGGAGTTCATTAAGGGACATACAGTTTCAGATTCATGAACTATGGGTTACACTGCCACCTGTGGAAAATTGGACACTGGGCAAAAAACAAAACGTAAAAGGTCAGACCCTAGGGGCATAACCCTTCCTATTACCATACTGCTCAGTTATATCAAGATGTCTGAAAAAGAAGCGTAATGACCATATCCAATAGAGGAGAAAGCCAAGTTCCTCAATGGACTACAAATTTTACAGGAAGTACAAAAATCAAGTTTTCTTTATGGTCCACGAACCATAGGACATCTCCAAGCTGGGCAGGCAACCAACATCCACAAGTGAACAGGTGCAACCTGCTGGCAGGGAAACTCCTGAAACTGCCTAAAGCAACCGCCACAATATATGAGATGTTCAGTACCATTAACAGTGGATAATAGGAGCATAGAACCAAGACGAGCAACCCTAAAAGAAAGCTGAGAAGCACGGTTAGAGGGGAGGTTATAGTCCCTAGAGCGAGCCTTCAGTTTTCTTGCACCTAGTTTCTAATCTCCTGCAGGCTGCAGTATAACCCACAATTCATGTATCCAACAATAAAGAAAAGCATTTTCTTTGTCAGCTATGGCAGGCTTTGGCTGCCCTCAAGAAAAGTGTATCTATCTTTGAAGGTGAACAGGACCTTTGAAGGTCCAGCCAGTTCAAATGTGGACTTTAACGCGTTCATGATCAGGCATCGTTGAAACCTTCATACTGCAGTAGGATTCAAGATCATATGTCTAGTGGCCTTAAAATGTAGAGTGCTCCATTCTATGAATAGTTTGTAATTATATACAGTACATACTTGGAGGCAGCCTTGTTTGCTCATACACACAGACATGCACTCTGCTCCCTGCTTTGCTGTGCTACACAATGGTTGTGTGATTTAAGAGAATTATGAGGGCGAGTGAAAAACACTCATCCCCATAATTCAAGCCGACCTGTGACACTGAAGCTCTCACAGGTCAGCTCTATTGATCGGGAAGTCAGCGAACACGTACCGCTGATCGCTGACTTCTACCTGCAGAGAGCAGCGACTGTCACTGCTCCCCGCGGGGATTCCCCCCTCTCCTCTCCTTTTCTCCAGCGCTAACTAGAGGGTCAGACAGGGGAGGTGGCGGGGAGGCAGAGCCAGCTGTCAATCAGCCAGCAGGGTGGATCCGGACAATATTGTCGAGATCCGTCCCAACTGTGGTGCGGCTCTGCGCTCTCAGCATATAGCAGGCAAAAGCCCGCTATATGCTGAGGTTTAGGTGACTGGAAGACATTAGTATAGGTCCTCCTGTAACCCTGAAGAGAACTATGGGCAAAAAAGGTTGCACCATAAGCTCTCCTTGAATGCTTTTATCATAATTCAATCTATGAGTTAAAAACAATTCACTCCCACTGTGGTTGATCTCCTATCCCAGTTGCTTGCTCATCTACAACTCTATACCTATCACAAAAATATGGAAAAGGAAGCATTTAAAATTGCGAAAATCAGTATTAAGCACTGCAATACTAACTCAAAATATATGCTCACTAGAAATACACTATATTTTTCCTTTCATTGGTGACAGGGAATCAGCTCACACCATGTATTTTTCTAGAATAATTTGATTATAACTCAGGAGCAAAGAGCCAGCAGGATATCTACAAGAGACAGGTGGCATACACACCTACAAGTATCTACAGAAATTATTATAAACTTGGTTGTCTGCAATTGATTGGCAAATGCGATAGTTGCCTTGCTCCAAGGATTTGGTGCTGAAGCAAAAGGCAGCTAACGTGATAAGCAGTCCCGCTTGCCTAGAATAGTTGTATTTATTGCCAATATGGAATAATATGAAAAAAGAGGTTTCCAATAGAATTCAAAATCCCATTGTTTGTGAGACCCCTTTGTGTACTAACCCCCTCCAGCAGCTACTTGAATCGTACAACTGCATTTACAGGTTCCTTAAGCAAGGCCACGTGCTGGTGAAATCTGGAATTGAAGCAAGACCATATATAATGCAATGCTTCTTTATTCACTGGTCACATTTCAACACCCCAAAAACAATTTTTTTTTTTTATAGCATACTTTAAACAGAAAACACAACCCCGTATTCATACAGGAAATGTTAACAATCCAAGTGCAGTAACGCAAAAAGACATTTAACAATAAAGGAACAGCAAAAGTCCCAGTAAGACTTCTGCCTCCTAGTACTCCGAAATAGCGTGCGTCTTGTGTAACATTTGTGCAAAATTCCCAGTTGTCACTACTTTTCTTTATGTATCGGGGCCAAACAAGCTGTGCCCATCCCCTCCCCCATCTGTCCCTCCAATAAGTGCCAAAGTAACAGAGGGGAGAATTCCTGCAGGGCGGGAGGGACTGGCAGTCACCACTCTCTGCAGAGAGAAGAGACAGTGAGCCGAGTGGTCAGTCATTTCATGATCGCTCAACTCTTGTTATACGGAGCCAACATGCAACAGCTGCATTGTCACACACAGTTCTGCGTTTTACTCTCCCAGCACTTCTCATTTATGTTTTCATATAAATGCCCTTAAAAACACGGAAAATAAAATATAAATAAGAATAATCGTTGTGTACAGTCAGTGTAGATTTTAAATGCTTGGATCTGGATTTAGTGATTCAGCTGCTTCTGTACGTCTTCTCCCTAGATGCACAGCCATCCATTTGTTAATCACATAGGATGTAGATCCACAATAAACTCTCCTCCCTATTTGTACTCCCAGTGCACTGACCGTGGCCGGGATTGAATCAAAGAATATTCTTTTTAATTATTACCCCAGCAGGATGACAGGTCAATGAGATAGAGAAGAAAGCCACTACAGCAGATTGAAGAGTGAAGAAATATGCACGTAGGATCCCTGGGGCTGCATAAAATAGAGCCCTCCCCACAAATCAACATGACATCATGTCGCCTCTCCCATGCCTGCAACACAACACTAAGAAAACACATATGGCTGCTAACACTCATCAGTAAAAACCTGCAAGGATTCCTCTACTAATATAGGTGAAAACACATGCAGCTATTAAACAGAAAAAGCAAATAATAACAATAATAATATAATTATTACTGCTAATAGCTAGCAAAACAAAAATACATTACTATCATTATGGCATACATTTAAATCTGCCAAGCAATCCAAGAATCACTTGCTACACTTTATACACTCTAGGCATAGCAGACCATTTAGTTATATTCCCTTTATAGATGAAATAGTACTGCTCTAACAACACTTTCCGGTCCAAGGGACCCTTGCAACATTTTATTGTCACTCGTTGACAGCCATCGTTAGGGTGGTCATAAACATCCAGATCGCCAACAGGATACAGCACTTAGGTGAGTATAGGGGTACCCTAGGGCAGTGTTTTTCAACCTTTTTTGTGCAAAGGCACACTTTTTTCATGAAAAAAATCACGAGGCACACCACCATTAGAAAATGTTAAAAAAATTTACCTCTGTGCCTATATTGACTATATATAAAGTAATTCTCTTGAATAGGAATCAAATAAACACAAAGAAATTATTTTAGAATTACTTTATTATGAAATAATAAAGTATTTTATAATTGTTCATATTTCTGTTCAATCCAAACTTCACACTTCACACAAATACGTTTTAAATTCAAACTGTAGCACTGACACTGACGTAGCCCTGGTTAAAGTAGGGTTCAGTGGGGTCTCACTAGTCTTGGTTAAACCCCACAGAGCCCTGGTGAGACCCTACCAAGCCCTGCTTTAACCAGGGCTCTGTAGGGTCTCACCAGAGCTATGTGGGGGTCTCACCAGCCTGGTTAGACCCCTCAGAGCCCTGGTGAGATCCCACACTGCCCTGGTTAAACCCGGACTCTGTAGGGTCTCACCAGCACCAGGGCTCCGTAGGGTCTCACCAGGGCTCTATGGGGTCCCACCATGGCTATGTGCAATTTCACCAGCCTGGTGAGACCCCTCAGAGCTCTGGTGAGACCCCACAGAGCCCTGGTTAAAGTAGGGTTCAGTGGGGTCTCACCAGGGCTCTTTGGGGGTCTCACTTGGGCACTGTGGGGTCTCACCAGCCTGCTTAAACCCCACAGAGCCCTGGTGAGACCCTACCAAGCCCTGCTTTAACCAGGGCTCTGTAGGGTCTCACCAGAGCTATGTGGGGGTCTCACCAGCCTGGTTAGACCCCTCAGAGCCCTGGTGAGATCCCACACTGCCCTGGTTAAACCCGGACTCTGTAGGGTCTCACCAGCACCAGGGCTCCGTAGGGTCTCACCAGGGCTCTATGGGGTCCCACCATGGCTATGTGCAATTTCACCAGCCTGGTGAGACCCCTCAGAGCTCTGGTGAGACCCCACAGAGCCCTGGTTAAAGTAGGGTTCAGTGGGGTCTCACCAGGGCTCTTTGGGGGTCTCACTTGGGCACTGTGGGGTCTCACCAGCCTGCTTAAACCCCACAGAGCCCTGGTGAGACCCTACCAAGCCCTGCTTTAACCAGGGCTCTGTAGGGTCTCACCAGAGCTATGTGGGGGTCTCACCAGCCTGGTTAGACCCCTCAGAGCCCTGGTGAGATCCCACACTGCCCTGGTTAAACCCGGACTCTGTAGGGTCTCACCAGCACCAGGGCTCCGTAGGGTCTCACCAGGGCTCTATGGGGTCCCACCATGGCTATGTGCAATTTCACCAGCCTGGTGAGACCCCTCAGAGCTCTGGTGAGACCCCACAGAGCCCTGGTTAAAGTAGGGTTCAGTGGGGTCTCACCAGGGCTCTTTGGGGGTCTCACTTGGGCACTGTGGGGTCTCACCAGCCTGCTTAAACCCCACAGAGCCCTGGTGAGACCCTACCAAGCCCTGCTTTAACCAGGGCTCTGTAGGGTCTCACCAGAGCTATGTGGGGGTCTCACCAGCCTGGTTAGACCCCTCAGAGCCCTGGTGAGATCCCACACTGCCCTGGTTAAACCCGGACTCTGTAGGGTCTCACCAGCACCAGGGCTCCGTAGGGTCTCACCAGGGCTCTATGGGGTCCCACCATGGCTATGTGCAATTTCACCAGCCTGGTGAGACCCCTCAGAGCTCTGGTGAGACCCCACAGAGCCCTGGTTAAAGTAGGGTTCAGTGGGGTCTCACCAGGGCTCTTTGGGGGTCTCACTTGGGCACTGTGGGGTCTCACCAGCCTGCTTAAACCCCACAGAGCCCTGGTGAGCCCCTACCAAGCCCTGCTTTAACCAGGGCTCTGTAGGGTCTCACCAGAGCTATGTGGGGGTCTCACCAGCCTGGTTAGACCCCTCAGAGCCCTGGTGAGATCCCACACTGCCCTGGTTAAACCCGGACTCTGTAGGGTCTCACCAGCACCAGGGCTCCGTAGGGTCTCACACGGGCTCTATGGGGTCCCACCATGGCTATGTGCAATTTCACCAGCCTGGTGAGACCCCTCAGAGCTCTGGTGAGACCCCACAGAGCCCTGGTTAAAGTAGGGTTCAGTGGGGTCTCACCAGGGCTCTTTGGGGGTCTCACTTGGGCACTGTGGGGTCTCACCAGCCTGCTTAAACCCCACAGAGCCCTGGTGAGACCCTACCAAGCCCTGCTTTAACCAGGGCTCTGTAGGGTCTCACCAGAGCTATGTGGGGGTCTCACCAGCCTGGTTAGACCCCTCAGAGCCCTGGTGAGATCCCACACTGCCCTGGTTAAACCCGGACTCTGTAGGGTCTCACCAGCACCAGGGCTCCGTAGGGTCTCACCAGGGCTCTATGGGGTCCCACCATGGCTATGTGCAATTTCACCAGCCTGGTGAGACCCCTCAGAGCTCTGGTGAGACCCCACAGAGCCCTGGTTAAAGTAGGGTTCAGTGGGGTCTCACCAGGGCTCTTTGGGGGTCTCACTTGGGCACTGTGGGGTCTCACCAGCCTGCTTAAACCCCACAGAGCCCTGGTGAGACCCTACCAAGCCCTGCTTTAACCAGGGCTCTGTAGGGTCTCACCAGAGCTATGTGGGGGTCTCACCAGCCTGGTTAGACCCCTCAGAGCCCTGGTGAGATCCCACACTGCCCTGGTTAAACCCGGACTCTGTAGGGTCTCACCAGCACCAGGGCTCCGTAGGGTCTCACCAGGGCTCTATGGGGTCCCACCATGGCTATGTGCAATTTCACCAGCCTGGTGAGACCCCTCAGAGCTCTGGTGAGACCCCACAGAGCCCTGGTTAAAGTAGGGTTCAGTGGGGTCTCACCAGGGCTCTTTGGGGGTCTCACTTGGGCACTGTGGGGTCTCACCAGCCTGCTTAAACCCCACAGAGCCCTGGTGAGACCCTACCAAGCCCTGCTTTAACCAGGGCTCTGTAGGGTCTCACCAGAGCTATGTGGGGGTCTCACCAGCCTGGTTAGACCCCTCAGAGCCCTGGTGAGATCCCACACTGCCCTGGTTAAACCCGGACTCTGTAGGGTCTCACCAGCACCAGGGCTCCGTAGGGTCTCACACGGGGCTCTATGGGGTCCCACCATGGCTATGTGCGATTTCACCAGCCTGGTGAGACCCCTCAGGGCCCTGGCAAGACCCCACAGAGCCCTGGCAAGATCCCACAGAGCCCTGGTCTCACCAGGGCTCCATGGGGTCTCACCATGGCTTTGTGGGGTCTCACCAGGGCTCATAGGGGGTCTCACCACACTCCGGGGGGAAACACCTTCACCCCCTTCTCTTTCCTAGGAAGCCGGGTTAGGGGGGGGGCTTTACATTTGGTTCTGCCCTCTGCGGTTAGAATGAGTCACACTTTAATGATCACTTTAATAACTCCTTCATGGCACACCCAGCGTTACCACACAACCCCAAAAGCCCCATGGCTTTGTGGGGGTCTCACCAGGGTAGCAGATTTTGCCTTGTACACACATGCGATGACTCACCGGCCCAAGAGTGAGGAGGAGACTCAGCCCAAGTGATTCCGTCAGCTAACGAAGGGAAGGGGGAGGAGTCTGTCCGTGACGTCACCGGACTCCTCCCTCCTTCCCTTCGTTACCCATCACGGACAACTACATCACCCGACTCCTCCCCCCTTCCCTTCGTTAGCCGACAGAGCCACTCGGGGAAGGGGGGAGGAGTCCGGTGACGTCCATGTCCGTGACGTCACCGGATCTCCGACGGAAGACCCGGAAGCCGGCGGAGAGGTGAGTAACTTTGATCGATCAAAATAATTTTGATCGATCAAAGAAATTTACGATTTATTGACGGCACACCAGAAAATCTCACGGCACACTACTGTGCCGCGGCACAGTGGATGAAAAACGCTGCCCTAGGGGACAGTTACAAGTGGTTCTGACTACAGAAAGCCATTATCGCTCACAGAAATGTTCCGTCTTACTGGAGAATCTGCGTGGTCATTCATTTTCTCTACTCACATGGAGGTTGTAGTGCACGCACCACCTCCAGTCCATTTGCCAACTTGCTTGAGAAAGAGTGGCAGGTACAAACTCTACAGACAACGAGTGGCTGACCTCGTTCTCAGAGATGGCTTCTTCTGTGTGGCCAGAATTAGATATCCGATGTGTGCTTTAAATTACTACTTCTCTAAGTGCTCATTTAAACCAAATGCATTGCTGCTTTTTCAAGCACAGGCAAAATTCATAGATATGAAGAAAAAAAAAACCCCCCACAAATGGTTTACAATACATCTAGTGCCCAACAAAACATTGCAGTTTGTTGCGAAAAAGCCCCAAGTGCTGCAACTTTGCCCTGCATAGGGCCATTCGAGCCAATCAAATGGAAGCTTCTAGAAAAACATCACTTCAAACCACATGAATGCAACTAATGTTGGCGCATACCTTCTAGTAGTAGGAGCCAACCCTGAGCCATTTACCGGTTTGGAAAACAGCAATCACAGGCAGGCAACTGATCAACAACAATGGGCAACTAGCAGAAAATATTCAATACATTCGGTAGTATTCACCCCTTTAAAAACAACCTGTCAGTTGCTAACTGGAAAAATCCAAAAGACATTCCAACTGTCAGACAATTGCATGTAGTGGCCTTATTACTTCTCCGTTACACCCATAACATCTCCTTTAGAATTTGCAGTTCTGATCTCTCCCATTTCACATTTACAGATAGAAATGTAATAGGTCGCAATCCTTCCCTCTCTCTCACTCTTGTTGGTATTAATGATAAATAGTGGTTTGCTAACATATGATGCATAAAGACAGCCATTTTGGTATCGATATTAGAGCTAACAATTCTTTCAAATCAATTAGATGAAAAAAATTAGCATATTGCCATTTTTTTTTAGATATTCTGCAGTATACTCTTCTTTAAAGTCTCTCCAAAGTTGGGATGCTGGCTTGGTAGAATACAGATGATGGGGCCAGGGTTAAAAGATTATTGAGCTTCCATCAAGCCATGGCTGAAGTAGGGGCAAAATGATTATTTGTTTATGAGAATTTAAAATAAATGGAGGAGCACAGCCTCTAAAAATCGGGGCAAAAAGACCACTATGGACACTTGAATTTTTAATACAGGTAGTGAGTCCTTCCCTTCCTTCACATTTTACATCCAGTTACGGCAAAAAGGATTTTTTGAATCACGACAACGGAGGCACCAAACCCTTAAATTAAGAATATGCCTAATAGGAAAAAGATGGGGCTTTTAAAAGGTGTCATGAATGGCAGAGGGATATAATTTAAAGATGACATGGAAGTCACATTAAATCTAATTAAAATAACATTAACTTTTAATATTTAAAAAATTGCAAAGCAAGTATGACCAGAATAACATAAGCAGTAAAAATACCTTACAAAATAATGGTACAATGAGCAGAATTCCACAGAAACACCCATGTAACACACTAATGGAAGTCCTACCAGGTTGGATAACATGGTTAAATCTGAAGAGCGCCATTACTATCAAAGGGGAAAAAAAAAAAAAAAAAACAGCCACATCTGTTTCTTCCAAAAATGCTTTCAGAAACTTGGAAGCAGATGGTTTATAATTCCAGGACAGACTCTTGAGCCTTCTGAATTCCTGGAATGTCTAACAATACAAAGCAACCAAGAATAAAGATAACTAAAAGAATGAAGGGAAGAAAAGCCTGCAAATAAATCCACCAGCAAAAGAATGCAAACACAGGTAAAATTCAACATTTTAAAAAGAAATGAATACAATTAAATACCAACAAGCTCAGATCATATAGCAGTAATGTAACAATTTAAGCAACCATGCACCAACAATTTCAATTTTCCCAAGATCAGATCTTTTAGCTACACACGAGCCCATGTGGAGGTTTCAGATGCTTGCTTTTAAATTTAGTGGATGGCCAGAATTGTGGGAGACAATTAAAGCCCAAGCCACAACCCTTGTATGATGGACCGCATATACCATTCATAGATGCAGTTGGGACAGATTCTATGAGACAAAGACTAATGAGCTTATAAAACCATCTGCAGTAATTGACCAATTGCTTTTTATTGTCCTCTGTAGTAAACTAACAAATCTGAGATTTGCTGTAGTATGTAAGGTCATATATCATGTTGACTGACTTGTGAGTGACATGTTTAGTCTCTTTAGCAGAGGAGGACTTTTTTTTTTTTTTACAATCATGCAATTCGAATGTTGACAGTGCCCTGCCTATGTCCCCAAATGACATAGCTCTGACTTAGATCATTTACAATAACTGGTGTGAAAACATTTCTATTAGAATAACATGTACAAGGATCAAAAGCATGTCAACGGATATAGGAATCTGCCGGATATATGGTTAAGAGCTGCGTCTGCAAGCAAAAACTCTTAGGATAAGTGAGTGTCTTCTGCAAATGCATCTGCATCACTGTGTTGACCAAGCTGATACCTCTAATGCGGTCCTTTGAACCCCATAGGGAGTATGGCACTAGTACAGACGGGACACCTTACTTCAGCATGGAATACCAATCCTAGTGATTTGCATCTGGTACTGACGGCAGCATGAACCTACAAATACAATTGCACTCCCTATGGTATTCAATAATCTCTATTAAGAAGACCAGTTCAGCAGCAATTATTCTATGCAAATATAAAGTAGTGACCAAAGTGGGCTGCTGAACTCGCATGTCTTTCTGAAAATGTAGCATGTATCAAAAAGGAATTTAACTTTCACAGAATAATAAGAAAATAAAAATTGGATTGGTCTTCATTTGCAATAAATAAGGTATAGAACATACTGATATAATATATAGATCTATATATATTTATCTATATATAGATCTATAGATATATAGATCTATATATATTAATATTACACAGTAAGCAACCTTTCTTGATAGTTCGGGACCATGTATACAGAATTTGACTGACTACACATTCAGAGCACACGGTGACAAAATGCAGGCACACATTGCATGTCTATGTCTTTACATGGACATTATAATACACGCACGTGACACCCCAGGGATGGGACAGTGTTTCACACACCATACAGAAGATATCTCAACTGTACAAGTTTAATGTGGCGGATCAATAAAAGTTGAAAAACTGTGGACTCAATGGACTTAACACTTTGAGACCTAATTCTTAAAGGAAACCTCTACTGAGAGAAATATTAAGCTGATATTGCAGTTTGCGTACAGAGAAGTTAATTTGTCCCTGTACGCATGTAACCACTCGGACTTGCATTCAGCCATGGAGCCTGTCAACCTTTCATTGATTTGTGTAGGCCGCTGGCCATGGCTGTACGCAAACACCTTTGACTTCATGTATTAAGGAGCCCTTTAATGAAGGCCCCATTTACACTGGGACTTATGCCGCGTTTTGGGATTTTTGCAGCAATAACCAATGGATTCCTGCAGCTGGAATCCCAGGTGTCCCCATTCAGGTGTGGCCGCTCTACCCAATGAAGTTAATGACAACGCAACAGCGGCCAAATGGGTCAGCAGCAATCCACATGTAATCATAAATGGTACAATTACCTGTGCTTTGGGATAGATTGTGCCTGGATGCAGGATAGATGCATGCACACATCTGAACAGAGTCACCTGGGATTCCTTCTGCAGGATTCCATAGATTCCTGAATCCTAGAACACCCCATGTGAATGTAGCCTAAAACTGTAACATGGATTTGATGCTATAGGTATACTTGACACCATTTTTAAAGTTAAGGTGCCCTACTGAGTCTTCAATAACCTACATGAATCTATATTTTCAAGCCAGGTTTTGTAATTAAAGCCACCAATACAGCTAGTTCGGTGTGAATTGGTAGATAAGCCTTCATAACTATTAGACTGTGGCATCAATTTCAGCAAATTTTAATGTCAATTATTAGGCAAGTATAGCTTAAAGGGCATATTAGTTATACATCCTGCTCCACTGAGGAGCATAGGGCCGAAGTAAAAGACTCCCAATGTGGAGGGTTTCCAGCTTTTGATTTGGCTTTCCTGCCAGGAGCCTCTGGGTCTGCCTCTCCAATCGAGCGCCTGTCCACATTTTTCATGTGCGCCCTTTCGTAAGGTATGTCTAACCCATCTTTAACAAACAGGCGTTAAGAGGATATGGGATTGCCCACTTTAAATACATCCAATAATCACCGATTTAACAATATGCTCATCCCAAGTGCTGATCTACCCTTTAAAAGGGAATGCGTTACCCTCTTACAAGTCATTTTTTTTACAAGTGCAAGTCTTCAATAGTAACAGAGGCTCATGGGTACAAGCCTTTGTTTTTCCTTTTGCTTTTATGGGCCTGGCTGTTTAGTGTGCCCAAAGCTAAAGAGGAAGATATGGGAGATACTATTTCTTTTGTATTTCCTTTTTTAGTGGCTGGCACAGCTGGAATACTGATCTGATGCCTAAGGGATCTGAGCCTCTCCATGGCCGCTCTCTGCATGTATTAATAACAATATTATGGTGTTAATAAAACACTCAGCCCTCACAATGAGTGTTGCAGAGAGCCTATTAGCATAACAATGCAGTGTCGGGAGCTGCCTCTCTCACAAGCCCCATTATCCAAGTACATTCTATACATCAGGCTCTGCTCCTGATCTGCAGAATTCCATTGTGTGCGAGTGCAGGCAGTGACTCCTACTGAGTCTTAACCACAGACTAGGAACTAAATGAGGGGCTTAGGCCTCTCAATTGTGGAGCTTGTTGACTGGATAAAAGCCCCAGATTTAGAATAATAGGGGATTCCCTAGCTTTTTAAAAATCAGGTTTGGAAAACAACAGACTTATGCCATCGTTTAGTACCCAATATATGAGTGAACGTGGTACAAGCAGGTATATGACAATCGACCATTTTATAAAACAAAAGAGCAAGAGGATGGAATAGATAATCTTGTCTAATTGCGATAGTTCTGGGGTAGGCAAGCTTCGGCCCTCCAGCTGTGGTACAACTAAATCCCATTAGGCAATACACGACCGACAGCCACAGGCATGACTACCAGAGGTGGAAGCATGCTGGGATTTGTAGTTTCACCACAGCCGAGGGGCCGAGTTTGCCTACCCCTGCTATAGTCCCTCCAAAGCCAGCAGCATCTCCTCCTTCCACCACAAGCTTAACATGAAAATTCATATTTAGGCCTCATGCACTTGGCTGTATTGATTTATGTGGGATCTCTTTGGCAGCAAGGTCCTGCATACAAAGTTGTCATTACTGCATCTGAAATCGGTTCATTCACCCACTTATGTCTATATTAGCTGAGGTGCATACATTCTACATATGTGCCGCTGATTACAAGTGAATGTTTACATCTCCCCCTGAAAGAGTCATTTATGCGGCGGTGACGCAGAGTGACCGCAGCTAGCCTTCATTCAGAAAGACTGAAGGCCAAGATCAATCTGCGCCTGTAATGCCGCCGCCACCACCGCCTACACATTGTTGATGTTCATGTCGGCACTAAAGTCACTAGGCAGTGGGGATTAGGGCCCATCTATGCTGTACATGTGTACACATTAGCAAAAATACACACACACACACACAGTAATATGTCAAAATTGCCGGAAAATATTTCTAGTTTTGTTTTACCTAGCTAAATGCTACATCCTAAAAACAGAGCAGTGTGAGTGGGCCAGTAGCATACAATACTGCTGCATTCAGAGCTATATAAATGAGGGCCCTTTGTTGCATCAAGTAAGGAAGAGAGCCTGATACAGGCAACAAGTAACTGCCAACTTTACTACATGGGGAAAATGGGGATGTGCGTAGGTCACACTGCTTTCACTCTGTCATTGGGTGAATGGAGCTGAATTGCAACGAGGTCGCACAGAGTTTGGAAGCACTGCAACCAAAACTGTGTTGTCATGAAGGAACACGTGGGGTCAGTACACAAAGCAACTACCAAGGAAAAAAAGCAGAGGCATGCATTCCCTGGCCGACATGGGAAGTGAGGATGAATAACAGCTCAGTTCCTGACAGGGTCAGGAGGATGATGGAAGACTCTAGATTCCTCACAGACATATGACGCTTCATTCAGCCAAAAAAGCAACAGTTCAGTTCTCATCAAGGACGTTAAAGTAGGTCTTAGTGTGACTGAACTAAAAATAAAAACTGATTGCGCAGGAAAAGTGTACAAATGTTATCATGCAAGAGGCGTTGTATACTCAAATAGTATTACCCATTTTTTTCCCTACAGAGTTCTCTACATTTCAATAGTCTCTTAAATGGAGAACTTGCTGTACAGCTCTGTATGAGCAAATTCCTGACATGTTACAGGATACAGTAAAAGGTATTACTTTTCAAATGAGCTATACCATTTATTATTAAAAGGGAAATTCCACTTTAAAATAAAATAAACATGAATTTGTTATTTCTTTGCATCGGAGCCAGTAAAACATAGCAACCATGATCAGTGGATCATGGGTGCAATGTTCTGGCTCCTGCAGACTCTTCTTTCCGTCTGTCTGTCTGTACCGAGGTATGGACATTCAGTAACATGTACTTCAATAACTTCCATCATTTATGATGGATCACAAAGGACACATTTCAGTTCAATCATGGCTTGAAGGTCGATTCCCCCATCCACACTAACAGCATGAATGAACCAATCTGCTGGCTACTCAATGTAGACAGCTGTGGGTCACGTGGCTGCTTGCATACAGTGGCGCCGCTGAACAATGATTATCTTATAGAATGCAGTCACTGCTTGGACAATATTTTACCTGACTCCTGAAGTTGATTTTTCAATTTGACCTGGTGCTTTCTGGGCCACCCATGGCTCGAATGCTATTGATTCGGCTGAATTGCGAACCGTTTTTGGCCAGCTTATAGCAGTATCTATATACTATTTTTTTTCCCTTGTTGTTGTTACTATTGGTACAATTAATACAGAAACCTTGTATTTACATTGTGATATTCAAAGTTCCTCTAATCTCATTTTATGCAAAAAGTGGCTAACATTAGTTAATTACAGTGCCTAACTGATGAAATTCCTGACCAGAAGTCCTATGCGTGTAGGAAAAAATCCCCCCCCCCCCTTCCCCCCCCTCAGAATCAGAACTGTACCTGGAATACATACTTTGGTACATACAGCTCTTAAACTTTGAGCATGACTAAAACTGTGGTATGGCTAGGAAGAGGATGAACAGGAAACAGTTAAGGGATTAGACTATGTGGGGGAGTTTAAAGGAAAGTTTAGGAGTCTAGGGTTCTGTGCTCCTTCTGCTGCAGACTTGGAATTTGACTGCTCTATAAATTGAGACTTGGTCATAAAACCTTGACAGAAAAGTTCAGGAAAGGGTTAGGTTTGGTTTGTCTAGCAATAAAGCAGAGCTATGTTGCATTTTTTGTATTGGGGCTCAAGTACTTAAGAGTGGGCATGACATATTGTCATACACATTCACCTCTGACTAGCTGTTAATGTGCTGGCGAGTGTCAACCTGTGGTCTAGTGCACCCCACTTCAGAGATTAGATTAAAGTCCAGCTAAAGGCTCTCCTATGACTGTCTAAACAAGTACCAACCCTAGTTACTATGCGATATGCACATCTAAGTAAACAAACAAAAAAAAAAACTTCCTTTACCTGCCCAGACTAAGCCAAATCCTCCTTTGCGTCTCACATGCTCCCCCTCTTAGACACTGCAGCACACAATCAATTGCAGATGTTTGTAAGACGGTCCCAAAATCTACAGTGACTGACTGCAAGGCAAAGCCTAAAGCAGAAACATTTTGCAGAAGAATATAAACATTGTGGCAGGCAGTAGCCATGAGATGGCTATAAGTAATCTCAGAAAGGAGTGAATTGTATCCTTATATAAAATCAGTTAATGTTCCCTACATCAACATGAATTCATCTATAATGGCCATTGCCTATTTCATACAAACTACAGATCTTTCCTTGCACCGATACAAACTTGCTTTAATTAATAGCATTTATGTTATAGAAAATAACCCTGTCCCTTATTAAACTTATTTGACTTGTAAGAAATACTGATGGCTATTGATTAAAGAATCATAACAGACCCTGCTTGTGGCTGGATTGACCAACAATTGCTACATTTACGACC
This sequence comes from Nanorana parkeri, assembly GCF_000935625.1. NCBI lineage: Eukaryota > Metazoa > Chordata > Amphibia > Anura > Dicroglossidae > Nanorana > Nanorana parkeri. The sequence continues at coordinate 850,909 of NW_017306646.1, read as the reverse complement.
AATTTCTAATCTTGGCAGAAATATAGTTCTAAAGAGCAACATTTAAAAAAGGCAAAGTAGAACTTTACCAGCAAGAAAATAAAAATCATTCTGTACTGCAATCCTGCAGATACATCTAGTTCAAATCTTATTTATAGGCAGCTTTAAAGGTAGGTACTCATATTGGTTAAGGACCCATTCACACCAATGCAGTGCATTCATCGCAATGGGCCCTAAAAGATCATTGTTTTAGGGCAACAAACAAATTTTGAGATAGGCAAAGCCATAAAAAAAATCCCAGGCAGGTTGCAGATTTGCAGCAGATTACACAAAATGAATAAAAAGACCCTGGTATCAAAACTGGACTGCCACATGTTAAATCTTCATGTTTAGATGTACTCTACACCTCGATACACTTTAATGAAAATGTAAAAGTCGAATTACTGATGAAGAAATCTAAAAACAGGGACAGCGTGAGCATAGTTTTAAAGAACTCTTTGTAACAGTTTGCAAAGGAAAAAAAAAAAAAACTGGTTTCTTGGTGTACAATGTCCTTGTTGAGACCCAAAAAGGAGGATTTCTCTGCAGAGGTTGCTTCTCCTCCTCCTCTGGATGGAGTTCTGTCTGCCCTTGAGTTATGATGACAAAAGGTGAAAGAGTCAGGGAAAAGCCTAAACCACCACAAGCGAACTTTGGATGAACTTAGACTGAGGAGGGGAGTCTGGGAGCTTGAAAATAACAGCTTTTAAATCTTCCTGAACCTGGAAATGTTAACTAAAAAGGTGCCCACAGACCAGAGAAAATGTTGGCCAGATCCAGCTGTTTAAGAATGATCATTTGGGGAAAGATCTGATCGCCCAGGATGATATCCCAGCCGATGCCGAGTGTTTTGCCCCTAGACATGTCGGCGCCTGCGTGCGAACCCTTTTGCTTAGTAGGAACTAGCATGAAGGTTTACCCGATGAGAACATACATGTTTGTTTGTACAGCAGTCATTGTTAAAATGAATGTTCAATGTCTGTAGAAACGTCAAGGGGTTTTTTTTGGGAGGGGGGCAGCACCACAGGAAAACCTAATACAATAAAACATCACATGTTTGAACAAGTTAACAGGACAGGCTCACAAGAACCTAGTAGTAAGAATGTTCGAAAATAGGAGCAGGAGGACAAGGTGTACCCCTGCCAAGATCAAGTCATACATAACAGCAGACGATCGATCAGAGATCAATCACTTGAAAGACAGATTACAGTTTACTTTAAGACAAACATCTGACAAAATCAAGAAAAGATCGATTGGATTGAATTCAACTAGGATTACCACCAAAACCATTTGCCCTTTTTCATAAATAGGATCATTAATTGATTGACCTGCCCATGTAGTGCAATCTATATCATGGTATCGCACAATCATTATCATAAGCATGGACAGCGTTACAATTCTTTTTTTTTTTTTTACATCTTACAAAATGACCAACCAATTACTTTTTTTTATTATTATGAAAGTCGCACCTCTCCATTTGCCTTTTCTATCATGTAGGAAGCAAGCCCTGCTGTCCACACCTACGGCAGATATATTTTACAATCGTAGATAAGAGGTATGCTGTTAAGGTTTCCATATACATCATATTTTAGTATTAATTGAGCAACCATTTACTGTCAATGGGCTTCCAAGAATGTTGCAGCCTCAGAGTCTATTGACGCCGGAAGGGTTAGAAATGAATGCTGGAGTTTCTCTGGGGGTAAGCTTGCTCCACGGCTATATATGCGTTTCATTCCATCTAATGCCTAAAGAGAAACTTGTTGGCCCAAGCAGTTCTGTTTAGGGCATATGTTTTGCCTGTGAGATGGTTAGATTGTGCATGCACATTTGAGGGTTCTCTGATGACTATGGCCAGCGTTAACAGAGAAAATACAATAAACTAGTAGATCTAAATTTAAAAGACCATCAGATCATTTCCTTTATTGCTGCAGCCTCATATGGCTTTAAGTGGTGCCTTCCCCATTTTTATATAGTGGCAGTATATTGCACAGCACTTATTAAAGTGTGGTCTGCATCAGTTCCTGCCCCATACAAGCTTATAATATACCATCCTGATTATGATGGAGGTGAGCTAAGGCCAACTGCTGCAGTCACTAAAACCCAAAAGATGCATTGATTGTTACCAACTCTTCATATATTGGACAAAACATATATGGAGTCTATTGAGACCACAAGCAAGCCTGTTAGAGCAAAGGCTGCGCTAGGGCTTTTTTCTATTTCTAAGACCCTCTTACATGCCGTGGGTCGTGCACGACATTCTGCTGTAATACAATTTTTTAATGTACGGCTCATGTGATTTACTCCTCTTCAGCAAATTTAACATATTGCCAAGTTCCGCAGTGCAGATTTACATTTATATTAAAGAATACATTTTAGTGTATTATGCACGCAGTGTCATTAGGGTATTATGTGCCTGATATAAAGGGGTTAAAAGTGCTGGAGGCAAAGCAAGAGCCTGGAATGCAGAAGAACAGGTAACATTTCCTGCAAGCTGCCTGTCATAGTAATTCATGCCTGACTTGAATGGACTGATGGCCCTACTACTAGCAGGCGAGGCTATGCAGGAGAGGGAAAGAGGAATAGCCTTAAGTGCAGTGTGGGAGTAGAAGCTAAATGGCAGCAAACCAAAGGAAAATGTATAAAATAAAAGGGGAAAGATGGACACTTTTACCAGGAGAAAAAAAAAAAAAGAGCAAAAAGCAACAGGATTGCCAAACGTCATCAGGCAGCTTATTCAGTAAAGCAATAGGTTCTTTGCAAAGTGTAGTAATGCACAGCAACCAGATTTAAAGTAAACTTTGTGAAGGCCACCCTTGTTGACCTCCTTCAATCAAAGTTGACTGGTAGGTATGCCGACTAGCTTTAATACTTACTCAACCATCAACCAGGAAGAAATGCAGATTCAGCTGAAATTCTAGCCATGGGCGGCCCTATGAGCACCCCCCAACCGGCTCTACAATAGTTGATTTCAGGATCGATGGAGTCTGGAGGAAACCGGTAAACCTAAAGGTCGACATTACATTACAATGCAAGCAACAGGGGATTCCTCTATCCACACCCTCAAGCGTTGGAGGAATTGGCTATATTTTCTTTGTTCTGCCTGCAGGTTGAATGAAGAAAATATAACCGGGTATACCCAGCTTAAGAGATAAGTACAGTATAAACTCTTTACTTGCATGATTGTTTATGGTTAGTGAAGCTTGACAGCCAGGCAATTAGCATTTTAAAATGGAGAGGTTTGCTTCTAGTTTTCACTGATCTAACCTCAGTGCAATGAAATATGATTGGCTGCTACACTGGACATGTTTTCTTTGCTCTTTGAACCGCTTTACAGCATAAACCTAAGAGTTCAAGTGTAGGAATCGGGTAGTGAATACTGCTGGAGGCTGTGCATTTTGTACAGATTGTAGGGGAAGGTACACTGAGCAGAGCACAAAAGAAGTTAAACACAGTAAGTAATGTTGGCCATAAACTTTTTTTTTTCCCCAATACATTAAGGACTCGTTCTCAAAGGCCGCGTTCTCCTGCAATACACAGACTAGGCAATGCAAACTGTCTTTTAAAAATACTACTGTCTCTAATTGGACTCCTCACTTGGACTGCATTGTAGAACACTGAGGCAATAAAAAACAGACAAAGTGCATTTTATGGTCTTTCGCTCTATGATACAGTTATCTAAAACCAACCACTAAAATCTCATATGTTGTTAAATTTTTTATTCATTTTTTATTTTTTGTAATTGTGCAGTCTCTTTAAAACGATACCTGGTGATTCTGCCATGAAGGTCTTTGCACTGGACCTTCCTGCTATTGGAGGACAACCATCTCTCATTTAAACTGAAAGTTCAATTGCACTTTAATACACTGGAAACATGAAAATTTGGCTATTTTTGGTAACCTTTTTTCGTGCAGTTTTTTTTTTTTAAATATAAACCGGCACCACAAAGTGTCATCAATCACTGCTTCTGTAAACACAAGTAAAGCCTCGAAAACATAAAGGATGGACAAAGCCAGTCATACAAACCACTGAGCTCCACAGATCTCCTTAATATGTGGACTAGCCACACATCCATTCACTTTAATGTGATTATCTTTATCCATCTTATATCTTGATTTTCCATTTTAAAGCTCATCCTCCATTTTAAAGGTTCCTCCAGAGATTGCTAGGGGTTCCTTGAGTAACTAACAATTTCTACCTCTTACAGAAGCTACACCCTGCCACCAATGAGCTATTCAGGTAACTGTAATGGAGGCATTTGTTCCAATGACCACAAATGCAAAAAGCATTCTTTCCGCTGACTACCAGTGTACTAGAGCCCTTCAGGGCTTGTTCACACCAAGCGCGGAGCAGATCCAGAGCAGAGCAGGTGCAGACCGGATCAAAACTGCGTCCAATGTATTCCTATGGTATTTTGAGCTCCAGTTCACATTGCAGCAGATCCAGAGCAGGTGAAAAAACTGCGGCCAGCCCTATTTTACCTGCTCTGGAACGCATCAAAAACGCATGCAAGTGCCTGAAAGCCCATGTTAAACTTAAAAAAATATATTTTTTTTTTTCCAGCAAAAACGGCCAGGAACGCATCAAAAACGCGGCACAACCCACTGCACTGCGTGTGCAGAAACCTGACTGGATCTGCATTTGGTGTGAACAAGGCCTCAATGACAACCAGTGGGAGGGCGCTATAAATTTTACTGTCTGCATTTCCTTTCTGGTCATTGTTATTTTATTACTGAAAATGTGTTTTTGTTTTTTTCAGTATAGATTACCCTGGAGTGTCAAACAGGCTACCTACCCTACATTCCTTATTCTTTTGTTTTTTCTTATAACTACAACTTACTGTTCACGATATCTCAAAAGCTGTGGATATAAGAATGATTAGGTTTCTTCATGTTAAAAAGGTTGAGAAAGGCTGCTCTACATGATAAAATTTCTAGGAATGCCCAATTCTCTCTCTCTCTCTCTCTCTCTCTCTCTCTCTCTCTCTCTGAAAATGAACCCAACACATCTATCCAATCACTTTTTTTTCAAATAAAAAAAAATAAACAAACAACCAAGCGCTGTCATGTCTTGATTTCCCTCCGGTTCAATAAAATAAATAAATAATAAAAAAAAAACAACAACATGCAATTTTGTAATTATAGCTGCTCCCAAAAACGGTGTATGTATGCAGGGTCACAATCCTAAATCTGACCGTCCATCAATGAAAAACCACATATGGACAGGTGCACCAGTCAAGTACTCTATCACACATTTAAAACTGTAGATTAAATGCTGCATTTCCCAAAGACCCAAACTGACATCAGCGTATTATATATCAGCTCACTCACACCACGAATCGGCAGATATTATTTGCATTTTACGATAGTATCAACCTTCACCCCAACCGTGTGCAGGGACAATGCTTTCACCTTGATTAGGAAAAGTAAATGTGAGTTGTAGTCAAGGGCATCTGGACAGTTACTCAAGCATACCAAACACTGATCTCAGATTTAAAATGACGGCTTGTGCCTTTTTTCCCCCCGCACTGAAATACCTGCCATCACATTGTCCACCCCTGATAATTACATATTTCCCATGCAAGCTCAAAACAACTAGCTAATAGCATTAAAAAGTGACAAACTTCTTTTTAACACATACTGTTGGTTGACAAATTCCTCCTCAAGACAGAGCATTTCGCGGTCAATTATAGAGCCAGTCTACCTGCAGCCAGATGTCCTTACCTGTCTTTTCTTTAATTTCACAAAGCACATTGAAGAGCGCCGGCTTCATTCTGTGGCAGTTAAGGGCATGTTTCCTATAAAGATCATAAACAAAGAAAAATCAGTCTGGAAACACACATACAGCCACACTATTAAAACACAGTAATATAAAAGGCTTTGTAAGCAACTCTATGTCAAGGGGGCTCCACTGTTTCAGCCCCTTCATGTTGTTCTATATCATTGCCAACCTTGCCTTGTCACATTGTACATTTACAGGGTTATTCACAAAAGGGTGAAGTGTTTGGAGAAGGCAGGAGAAGTGAACATCTAGGTTAACATAGCCGATTTGAAAAAGAATCTCCAAACTCAGCTCACTTTCTGGTTCAGCTATATTGTCCTAGAACGTTCACTTCTCTTGCATTCTCCAAACTCTTCACCCTTTTGTGCATAACCCTGTTAGTCAAATGACTCCATGGACCAATAGTAGGCACCTTCAAGTCCCTGGCATAGCTTTGTATGCATGGTCCAATGCTTAGGGTTGGGTGTCCCCATAATCAAGGGTGCTCTTAAAATTAAACTTCAACACTTTCTATCAATATAACAAGTTGGCCCATTTGCTGCACCTTGCTACTGGAAAAATGCAACCCATCATAGAGATGCATCAATACTGAGGAGTGGGAGGCAGTAGGAAGCTATGAACACTGATAAATGCATACGAGAGCATCCAAGGACACCAAGCAGCAGAATGAAAACAAGTAAAATAGAGTAGGCACCCAAGGATGGTTGTATTTGATGTTTTGGGCCAGTCAAAGCAGACTTTGCACTCCATGCTCCCTTCCCCAACATTTATCATTACCCCTGCTTCCATGCTGCAGGGGGCGGCGACACCTTTCTTTTGGGTTATATTTTGGGGAATGCCAGGTATCCCATTTCTTACAAGGTGACAATACAGCACAGAGCAGTATCATCTTTTACCAAGATTTAGGCTACCTGCCATTCCATGGAAAAAATTCTAATATCACCCTAGCCCAAGAAACATAGGTAGAAGCAGGGTTACTTTAAGGATGTTCATTTACTCCCCTCCCCTCCCCACCAAGTGTTTTATATAAAAAAAAATTCCAGCATTTTCAGGTGGCGGTGGAGGGGGGTCGTCTAAATAAATAAGTAGACATTGCAATACTGCTTTGACTAGCTGTGCACCACTACAGGACTGTCACTGTCATTATAAATAGCAATGGATTTTACATCTCCCCATCTGTACCTTGGCCCCATATGTTATGGTGTTCACAAGCAATGTTACCTAATTCCAGGATCACCATTATTGACCTTTCTAGAGCAGACAGTGTGTCACTGGGAAATGGAGCAATGTTTCTACTCCGAATTAACCGCGTTTAATATTACACCAAGCTGGGAATGATAAAGCAATGGTCGTTTTTTCATCTGACTTTAAATGGCAGGCTGTGGCTGCACAGATCCCACTGAAAACATACACACACGTCAGACCTATTCATTTTTCAGGCCTAGTCTTGCCATCATAGTTTGTGGCATCAATAATGTGCCCACTGTTGTCAGCAAACACGCCAGGATGCCTCGATTTCAATTATGCCAGTTACCAGACGACTATGAATGACAAATGAGTTTATGAATCTGAAAATTAAGTTTGCGTTTGCGGTAAATGTTTTTCTTTAGGCACGCCAGACGTTTTGCAGACTTAATGACAAAGACAGCGGACAGAGTAACTGAACTAGCTGGTATCAGAGCAATATCTTGCATCCAGCATTCTGCTGTCAGAAGGATGTCCTATAGTATTATTGAATGGAACATGCTGGTAAATAGTGAGGTCTACAAGCGTTCAACATGGTTGTGACAACAAGTTGAACTAAAAGGTTCTTACTGGCTCATCCAGTCTGCCGGGGAATATAGGAGGGTGATACCAATAGAGCCTTAAAAGGTGGCCATACACTGTACAACCATCGCAAGACCTTAGTCTTGCGATGGTTGTAAAGTGATTAAAAAAAAAACGTACGATCTGCCCATCTTGGACAGGCAGATCGCACTCTCGATCATCGCAAGCCCGCCCCCGAGGGGCGGGCTTCCGATGACCGCAATGCGGAACGGGCAGTGTGCGCGTGCGCACACTGGCCCGTTCGGCATTTGTCTCCCGAGCACTGTTCAAACCAGCCGAAAATCTTACGATTCTCGGCTGGTTTTCTAACATGCGCCTTAGACAAAAGACGTGCGACCGTACATTAGAAACGGTCGCACGTCTTCGTTCACATTGTTCGATTCTCGTACGATCGCGGGATTTCCCGCGATTCTCGTACGAGAATCGAGCAGTGTATGGGCACCTTTAAGCTCATTCAATTAAACAAATGAATGTTATGATGTCCTAAGGAACAAATAACTATTCAATATAATGTTGGAGTTCAGTTTTACACCATCATGAACAGCAGACAGTTAAAAACCTAAACCCTAAGCCCCCAACTGGACCTCCAAATCTAAATGTGGAGGGACTGTCACCCTTTGTTATTAAATCCTTATGTCCTTCATTCCTCCTCAAATTACCTTTTTCGCTCTGCTGTAGAAGTCTGGATACAAAAATGTACTATGTAACTGCCAAAATGGTTTACATTGCACTAAACTTTGCTGAACCCTCAGAATATCCAATTGGTTATTAATGCACTGATACCGGTTTTTCAATATCGAGTGCCGATATATTTTTTTTTTTCTCTTTTTGTTATCAGATAACGGTAGTCCCATTAAGGAAGCCAGGTGGCATGTAATAACGTTCCCGATTAGCCAGGAAGCTGAGCGGCGTGTAGACTGGTCACCCAGCTTCCCGATTAACAGGGCCAAGTGACGAGGGACCATGGAGCAAGCTTCCCAGCCAATCAGTAAGCCGGGCAGCATGTAATGACCACTGCCCGGCTTCCTGATACCTGAAGTTCAAAGTACCAGGCTAGGCATTGGAGCATTTGGGTGAGTACGAGTATTCGCCCAAATGCTTGGTATCAGTGCATCTCTAGTTATTATAAAAGCCCTAGTGGGTTTAAAGGATAATTTTTGCCCTTTATTTTGCTGTGGTCCATATGATGCGTGAAGTGCAGCCTATGCCGATATATTCATTGCTTAAAAGTGCCACTCTCGCGTATTAGGTTGGAGGTATGCTCAAGCCACTCAAAACCAATATTCAAATTAATGGACAAATGTGGGTTCATTCCCCATTACCTCCTTATATTTCTCAGAGACACCAGTTTCTACTCCAGCCGTCTCCCATAGATGCCACTGAATTCTCCATTTACTCCAAATTAGGGAACATATTAAGCTGGCCATACACCTTATGGATTATCTGCTGATTTTCTATGGTCAGATGGAAAAAGTGCAACAGATTCCTCCATCTATGCTAAACTGTGTGGATGGAGAATCTCCCACTGGGCCAAGCTTCAGTATCTTGCTAAATCGGCCCCTCTGTCTGTCAATACCTGAACAATCTGATTGGATGCAGGCATTGTTCAGGTATTTTGAGAGCCGACTAGCAAGATACTGGAACTTGGCCCAGTGGGAGATTACTCCATCCACACAGTTTAGCGTAGATGGAGGAATCTGTTGCACTTTTTCCATCTGAACATAGAAAATCTGCAGATAAACTGGCCAATGAGCTAAGCCTTAGAAGGAACAGCTCATATTCAGGGCTTTCAATACATAAAGAGCTGGTGAGTGACTAAAGGGGAAAACAGTGCATTGCTTTGCAAGTATCCTCTTGCTGCATACACAGTATTTTTACTTAAACATTTAGCAGAAAAAAATGTTATGTGATTTTGGGTTTTTTGTTTATTACATCATGAAATTGGCATATGCAGATTTATTAATGCTCCCTCTGGTGGTCATTAGCATATTATTATTCCCGCTTACAGATGAACTCCAGACAGATAGACACAAATTAGTGCAGCTCTATATTCATAAGTACTTCCTTTTAAAAAAAATGTTTTAATTACCTTTTATATTTGTATGTGCTCAAATCCAGGCACAAGAAAAAAACAAAACAAAAAAAAATACCCTGGAGTGGGACCCTCCACACTGCAAGGGTAATGCTTGTTAAGTCTAGGGGGTACAGTAATAAGCTGTAAGTAATACAGTCTTTTCCTCTACCCCCTAGTGTGGATGAGAATTTAAACCCTTGCAGGAGGGGTGGCACTGCAAAGGCTTTTTTTATTTTGTTCTACCTGGTTAGGTTTTAATACAAACAGTACAAGCACCTCAAATCTGACCTGGAAATCAGCCTCTTGCAGTCCCTATAGCAGAGCTCAGAGAGGGGGAGGGAAAAGCAGCACTGAGACCCAAATCAGTTGTGCTGCAGTGCAAAGTGCATGCTGATAGGAGGAGAAAGCAATACGCTGGAGAGATGAGCTCATCGGGCTCCTGGTTCTCCTTTCCCTGTCCAATCACTGGGTAAGGGGTAGCGAGGAGACACAAAAGTGTTACTGAACTGCAGCAGAAAAAGATAATTTGTCCTTCCCTGCCAAAGAGGGCTATGTGGTCCAGCAGAGCTGTGTAAATGTGAAAACGGGATAGACAAAATTACAAATCCTTCCGCAGATGGAACAGCTCAATTATATGCATTTCAGCTGTGGAGTTAGCAGTGTGTTGTAGTTCAGCTTTAAATGTGCTTAGATAAAAAAGTCTTGATCCACAGCTGCCCAAGCAAATCCAAGCCATGACAAACCAATAGGTGACGATCTCATGCCTATGGGGGGGGGGGGGGGGGCACCCCGCCGGCTCACCGC
>NW_017306646.1:826485-840247 GCF_000935625.1 Nanorana parkeri | reverse complement strand
GGCCGGTGGGGGGGGGGGGGGGGGGGGGGGCCACCCCTCCTGCCGAACACTTTAGGTGGAACATTGATTACAAAAAGGTCAAAAAATCTGCCCAAACTCCACCATTCCACCGGAGATCGCTCTCCACTGAAATAAACAGGAGAATTTGACTGATAAGCAAATTATAAACCCTTATTGAAAATATTACATTGCAAGCTCTGAAAAGCAGGGTCCTCCCAACCCTCTTGTATTGAATTCTATTGCAATTGTACCATCTCCCATTATTTTGAGCACTGTTGACGCCATATAAATCCAAATAGTAATAAAAAGTTATTATATACATTAGGATGGTCACATACAGTACATTTAAAAGTTGTAAAAAAAACACAATTTTATTTTTGTTACAAGAACATGTTAAAACTTTACTGCGTTAATCGATCATTAGTAATGCACCGATACTAGTATCGGTGCCGGAGCTGAGTATTTGTGCGAGTACTCACACTCGCCCAAATGCTCCGTTGCCTGGCCTGATAATTCCGGGATCAGGAAGCCGGCTCCATGCTTTCCCCATCATCTAGTGGCGAGAAGCATGGGGACAGCTTCCCTGCTAATCGGGAAGCCGGGTGGTGAATCTTTGCACACTGCCCGGCTTCCCGGCTAATCAGGAAGCCAGGTGGCGAGTCATTACACGCCACCTGGCTTCCTGAATGAGACTTCCGGTATTCGGTATCAACGAGTACCGAAAAAAATATCGGTACTCGATACCGAAATACCGGTATCGGTGCATCCCTATCGATTATATAATGCAGTTTAAAGAAGAACTCCAGGAAATGTTTATTAACCCCTACATTAGGGCTCACCCAAAGCTTCTTCTTGGACCAGTCCTTCCAGCCTCTCTCCCCCTCCATTATACAGTGTATAAGACCCGAGGACGCTGGGAAAGATTCCAATGTGCAGCGGAGAAGACAAGCTGGAGGGAGCGCAGTGACAGCTGGCCGGCTTGGAGCTTCGGGTGAGTATAACTTTGCTATTTTTATCCCCAGACACAAACGAGCACTTAACCTCACAGTGCAAAGGGTTAAAAAAAAATTCCTGGAGTTTTTCTTTAATAACATCAGTCACTACAGGCACGGTTCATCCCTACTGTATTCGGGAAATGTATAGCTTTGACTAGGTCTAATTTGTCATCCCCTTTCCTACCAAGGTATATCATATAGTAGTGCATAAAGTTGGTGCCCCCAGGTACAAAATTCACACGCAACTCTATATTTATTGAAACTGGACAGTCAAAACATATTCTACAGCAAAGCGACACAAAAAGCGTTCGTCACCACAAGCAGCAAAAGGCAGTTGGTAAAGAGCGTTGGTGAAATAGTCCTTCGATGACTTTTTACTGCTGCCAGGTTCCAGCTAAATTCTCATTACACAGATCATAAGCTCTCACGAGCAGGGTTCTCCCAACCCTCCTGCTCTGAATTGTATTGCAACTGTACCGTCTCCCTTTATTTCGTACAGTTTTGGCCCAGAAGAAGCCAGGACGTTGACGTTATGATTGTGTATTATAATAAAAATAATAATGTATAAAGCAAAATTGTCCAGCATTTAACCCTCCTGGACAGGACCAGCACAGCAGCTCTGTTACCTTCATTTCAGCCCCCCTCCCCATCCCGTGTTTTACTCTTTTCTCTCCAGTATATCCCCACCTCTATTGATTGCTAATGTAGAAGGAATGTATTACCAGGAGCACATAAAAGCCAACAAAAACACTTTGCAGATGTGAGCTACAGATGGGTTCGTCACAATTATCCAAGAGAAGTAAAGTCCTTGAATAATCCAAAAAAATCTAGCGTGTGGTAAATAGTTTACAGAATGTTAAAGAGAACCCGTACATGGAGCAATAGGAGGGCCACCGTTACTTGTTGAACACCGTGAACTTGTTTCTAAAAATGCTAGCTTCCTGGCTTCTTCTGGGCCCAAAAGTTCTACTTAAGAGCCAGGTAATGTGATCACTCGGTTCAGATCTCCTAAACATACTTGTACAGATCTTGTAAGGGGCATCCAGCCATGTCGCACTTTTAATGGCAGACTAGGTTTCCTTGAAACATGAGAGCTGCCATAGCTGTTCCAGTTGCCTGAATGTCATGCTGTCTAAGCTTCCCAATCACAGAAATGTGTAGCGGTGCCCTCGGACCCTACTTCAGCTCTATTTTTCCAGGCAAATAAAATCTTAACCCTTGAAGTGTGGTAGCAACCCCACCGCAAGGGTTAAGTGCTTGTTTTGTCTAGGGAGCTAAAATAACAGATATACTCACCCGAACTGAGATCCCAGCTGGCTCCTAGACTGGTCCCCAGAGCCTCTCTCCCCCTCCAACCCAGTGGTCCAAGGTCCTGCGAGTCATCACGTCCTATACAGTGATGCGATGACGCCGTGAGACATTCCCTCGCTGGAGCGGAAGAGGGGATAGGCTGAAGGGACCGGTATAAGAGCCAGACAGGATAGCAGTTTGGGTGAGTATATCTGTTATTTTAGCTCCCTAGGCTCCCTTTAACCCGTGCAGTAGGGACTACCCCTGCACTGCAAGGGTTAAGATTTTATGTGCTCAGGGTTCTTCTTTAAAACGCTCACCCTGTGCTGCCATTTCACCTCTCAAGCACATTAGGGGCACCATGCACTTTGTCTTGATGAAGATAACTGGAAGACTATGAAAATGGGTGGACGTTCGTACAAAGTCTATCAGACTAAATGTCTATTTCTGTGACTTCAATTGGCCTGTAATCTCCACCTGCAAAGCAGTACTGGCAGATGGAATGACCACATATTATTATCCAAGCAACATTCCATAAAATTATTCTTTTCATGGGTTAAAAAAACAAACTGGTATCTTACACACAAATAAAACAATTTTAAAAATGGGGATCATGCTACAGCGGCCTTTAGTGGGAACACACACACACAGATGCAACATTGATCCAAAAACAGGGCAGACACTGACAACATATGATTCTGCTTCACCCGTGTAGGAGATAAGCTTATTTTATACCAGTGTTCTATCAGTTCTCCGTACCTCGTGAGATTTCTGGCCTTCCGGGGCGTGTGAAGAGAGTCCAGGAATCTCACATGCTACTAAGCTTGTGCGGGTCCAGAAATGTTATAGACCTATTGTTATAAACACAATCCCGAGGGTCCAGATATGTATTTATCCCTTTCCCCCTCTCTCCCTCATTATTGTAATATAGATTAGACTTTTTTCTGTTATTATATGGGAAGAAATGCTGCTGTAAAATGTCTAGACCTGCGTGATTGTGTTTTAACAATGAGTCTATAAAATTTCTGGACCCGCACATGCGCAGTAACATGTGAGATTTGTGGACTCCCTGCACACGCCCCCTGAAGTCCAGTAATCTCACGGGTCCGGAGAAGTGATAGAACACCGGCACTACTCCTGGGTTTAGAAACCAAAATAAAGATATTCATTTAGAAGTCTAACTAGCTCTGCCATCGTGCACTAGATAAGAAGCACCTTTGTTTATTCTACATAGCATTAGGTAAACTGTTGAATATTCTATGACCATCAGAAAACAAATTGTTAAATACATCAATATTAGCATACAATAAAACGTATGACATCTCAGTGGTGTCACATAAAGGTGGCACATATCCTCCGGATCAAACACCACCATAACGCCAGCAGCACATGTAGCAGAGCCATTTAAGAGTTACTCGGCACGCAGTGGATTCTCGGATGACACAAATACTGCTCCATGGAGTTATTTTCGCTGTCTAACGATCTGTGTCAGATTGAAGAGGCAGATTCCTATATTAGGTTCAGGCAGAAAATCATTCTTTGTGTGATAAGGAGTTCAAACACTTATCTAAAATACTGTAGCGCTGAAGAATACCCGAGTAAAATGGAAGACTAAGAAATAAATTTAAAAAAAAAAAAGAAAAATCTTTGATTTAAAATAGGCCTTGTTTTTGATTTGCCTATAATGCTCGTTCAATAGATTTTAGGTTTGCTCCCTACATACAAGAGTGGTAAGGCCCAGAAACTAGGTACACATACAGAACCCAGTCAACTTTTAGCTGTATTTAGTACAGCCAAAGCAAAGATCCTGACCTTTGCCTTTATAGTTATATGAAATCGGCATGGCAGTAGAGTGCGGTTTATGCTTGGATGCAATGCAAAGCATGTGGATGGATAGGTTTAACCCTTCCAAACACCCTCCCTCCTTCCTCTAACCCAACCTTTTTCACCTTTCCCTGGTGTGCCTTCTGGTTTCCTCAGGGGCACTTCAAAATTTGGTGGTAGTGGGACTGTGATGTGAAGTGGGAATGAAGACTGAGGTGAAGGGGGCCCCTGATGAAAAGGGGAACTCTGATATAAAACAAGAGCTTATGATGTGAAATGAGGGCTCCTGATGTGAACAAGAGACTACTGATGAAACGGGTGACTCAAGTGAAGGGGGGAAGAAGGGAATTTTGATTTGAAGGGGGCACTTTGATGTGAAAGGGAAACCCACTTTGTGTGTTTTGCGGGGGGTCCACCTTAAAATCTAGTACAATTTAGACTGGGGTGACTCGGGGACTTTTAAAGGGTGCAGTGATAGAAAAAAGGTTGAGAAATGCCAGTGTCTCAGATGCATCTGCACTGCAGCGCTGGATTGGTGGCCTCCTGCACCTGAGGGACTACGATGTGAGACATAGGTGCATATAACATGGTTCAACAGGTTAAAAAAATGGCTTTATGGGTTACATAAATGGGTTTATGGGTTACATAAAGCCATTTTTTTAACCTGTTGAACCATGTTATAGTTATATGCACCTATGTCTCACATCCTAGTCCCTCGGGTGCAGGAGGCCACCAATCCAGGGCTGCAGATGCATCTGAGAGTCAGTCCCCTACCATCCTCTTACCTGATGGCACTCCTTTTGAGGATCCTGAGAGGACCACGCCACTGGAGTGTCACATGACCACGGCTTTAGGAAAGTAAAAAGGGTATTTCATTTTTTTCCCCCCACATAGCATTCAGTTAAAGGGGATGGGAGCATGTGGAAAATATCCTAGAGATGGGTTTTAGGTATGCTGCCGGGAAGGACAGGTGCTGCGTGTGGTTAGAACGCAGCCCCCATCCTTTGTATGGGGCTACGCGGCCGTACGCCCTCCTATGCTCACCTCAATTGCAGGTCCGTAGGGGTGCGTGTTTCCTGGCCGGGACGCATACAGGATCCATTGCGGCGGCGTACGCTCACCCGCACCCCTGCAGACCTGCAATTGAGGTGAGCGTGGGGGGGGCGTATGGCCGTGTAGCCCCATAGAGAAGGACGGGGGCTGCGTACTAATCACACGCAGCACCTATCCTTCCCAGGAGCTGCTTGTTACGGCCCCGCTATAATTAAGCGCATGTTTATGTGAAGCGCATAAGAGAAGTTTTCCTGGAGTGCCCAATATATCACAAGTAGAAGCCGCATACTATATTGGAACGCAGCTATCCTTTTTCATTCCATACTGACCAGAGGCGAGCTGGGCTAGCACCCATTGGGCAGATGAATGTGAACCAAACTAGACCAGCACTATCTTTTGATTGTATTATATTTTGACAGTCGGCCCCAACGGCTGTCAAAAAACCTAAACAGTGCCTGAATCTGATTGGATACAGGTGCTGTTCGGCTGAAAGTTTTCCACCCGGATCCTTCAATTTTTCAATGGAAGGATGTTGGGCAGGAGCTGGCAGACAAGACCACCCACTGAGCATATTTCAACCAGTTCATTAGGAACCGGATGAAATTCACTACGTGTATAGCATTAGTGCTGCAACCTTTTTTTAAAGGCTTAAAAAGCTGTACAGGCGTGTTTTAGTTCATCAAAGTATGCTGGAAAGCTAACTAGCAGCGATTGTGGATGACAACTACTATGTGCCTAGGGGCAGGAAGGACAGTTGTCCAACATGTCAACACAGTTAGTGGTGGCCACTTTCTGTCTCCTATCCCCAGCACAGTGATCAATATAACTGCGCACATAAACAATCACAGAGTAGAGCACACCAGTTATTTGGTAACCTGACTATTAACTGGTACAATTTACAAAATTCCAGCTCTCTTTCGGTTTAGATCTGCATGCATTAAGTTTTTTTTCTTCCCTCATTCCCAGAGGTAAAAGCCCCGCTGCAATTTGAGATAAAATGATAGTTTTCCTTCCTAAATGTGTGCAGGGAAGAATAGAACAAAATTGCTCGGCTCTTTGCTATGGTGCCTGTGAAATGACGCCAGATTCTACAGACCTTTATTATTATTTTTTTATTTGTGCACGGAAATCAAGAAAGCTTAACAGCGTTTTCTATAGTATTTTACACATTCACACATTCCGAAAAAACTGTTTACACACTTCTCCAAATAAATGACATACATGTTTCAATCTGTTTAGATAAGGTGATAGACATAGCCAAAGAAACGCTAGAATATTCATGATCGTGGGGTGTGAACGCCCAAGAAAAATGGTCTGTGAATCTATAGTATGTACTAACATGCAGCACTCCCATATATTCACTTCAGATGCACTGACAGAGCCAAAGACAAAATAAAGCAGAGCTCTAACCAAACGGAAGATTCAAATGAATAAACAAGAGCAGCTTTTGCTGCAATATTCAACTGTAATCCAGAGATTTCCCCATCAGGACCTTTTTCTGCCCTTAGATGTCCTTAGTATGGCCAGAATCATTCAACCCCCTTCCTACAAACCCAGGTCTTCTGGACCCATCCCAGCCTATGCATGACAGTGAAAGGAGAAGCAGCACAATGGTGAGCTCATCCATAGCTTTCTCCTCCTACAATCATGCTTCTTGCTAGCACAATTGGTACTGCTTCTTCCTCTCACACTCCAGCTCCAGGGACATCAAGAGGCTGATACCAGGTCAAATTCAGGTACTAACATTGCTTGCATTAAATAATTACAGTAAATGGTGTGTTAATTATAGAGCTGCGTTCATTTGTGTATTTCATACCTGCCTAGAGTTCAGCTTTACAATTTCATCTCTGACCTCATAACCATCAAAATATTTTTCTTTGCTCTTTTAACTTGAAATGAATACAAGCTGAGTGCATTGTGCATTAACCCACAGCACCATCTTACTACGTGCAAATTCAGATCTTCCTTTTTAAATTTACTCTCATAACAGGAGAAAAAGGTTATGCATTGACCTGATCATGTGCTCAAAGAAAAAATTCCTATAAAGACTAGGGATGCACCAAAATATCGGCCGCCAAAACACATCGGCCGAAAATGGCCCTTTTGGCATAAATGTCGAAAGTGCCATTTTCCTGCCGATACAGCAGCGCATCCCTGCTTTCTCTCCTCCTTGCTGGGCGCTGCTCTGTGTCCCAGCGCGGAGGAGAGCAACTGTGACAGGCGGCCGAGCGCTGCGCGAGGAGAGCACTGTGAGCGGCCGGCGTCTCTCCTCCCTGCACCGCTCAGCCTCCTGTCACAGATCGGCAGAGCGGTGTGTGGGCAGAGACAGCTGTCATCGCTGTCACAAGAGGCTGAGCTCCGCTCGCTCAGCCTCCTGTGACAGCGTGGCAGGAAGGAGAGCGGTACAAACACTGTTTGAAAATAATTGAGGACATGGTATGTTTACTATATCCTCAATTATAAATGAATGGGAAGTCATCTACATCACCTCCTGTTTATTCATAATTTTGGTTATAGTAAACATCCTCTGTTCTCATGTTATAAATGAACAGGAACACTCAGTATAGAAGATTTCTGTTCGTTTATAACTGGGTCTGTAGAAAATGAGATTCAGGACTCTCTGTACTCAATCTCTTTTTCTATTTTAAAAAGGGAAATATCAGGGTTCTGTTTAGACCCCTAAAATTTCCCCGAAGCCCCTAAAAAGTAAAAAATACAAAAATTTAATAGAAAAAAAAACATGTAAAAGTTTATTAAAAATGAATAAAAAATAAAATTTTAAAAAAAGTTAAAATAAAAAACATTTTCGGTTTCGGCCTGACTTTAATTTCAGTTTGTTTTGAAATTTTCATTTCGGAGCACCTCTAATTAAGACTATAGGAAGCAAACTTAACCAGACATATGGCGCATATTAAGCATAACAAAAAATAAAGAGAATAAGGGCAAAAACATGCATACAGCAATAGATTCCTCTCCCAAGCTTGCTAGGAAGGAGCACACATATACAGCAATAATATGCCATGCAAGGCACACAATACAACTGATCCCAAGCTCAAGGTCATACACAGAAATTTCAAGTATTCTGCAAAATCCATGTCAACACTCCACATAATTTTACACTAGCCAAGAATGATGACTGCTTCTAGGTAGCTGCAGTCACTTCAACCATGGGTAGATATGATGGTCATCCAAAGACTACAATGAGTCTACGGCTCATTCACACTACAATGCACATAAAAACAGAATGCACATACATGTCAATGTGTTTTTACTGAGCATTGAAATGTATGTTTAAATGCATTTTTCCTATGAATAGGTGTACGGAAATCTATCCAGCTTAAGATTTCATATATTGTAATCATCATAAGGTGTATAGCCAGATATTTGGCTCTCAACAGGTTGGAGCACATTGCATGTTTATTAAGCGTCTCTTCAAATAATACTAGAGGAAATGCAAGAGAGACTTTTTAGTGCAGTGCCAACAAGTTAATGTTATTTTAAAATTGGAGCCATCCAGGGTAGTTTGATTGGCTGCATCAATGGCTCTTTCAGTTGTGTTAATCTTTGTTGATCAACAACATTAAAATCATCGACATTAAAAAAGGAGAATTACGAGGCGAGTGATTTTCACTCAGCCTCATAATCCGAGCCGACCTGTGACAATGAAACTGTCACAGGTCGGCTCAGTAGATCGGGAAGTGAGTGAACACATAGCGGCGCTCGCTCACTTCTCGATCCTGTCCCGGCAGAGAACAGTGACAGGAGAGGGACTGGATTTCCCCCTCCCCTGTCCGATCCTCCAGCGCTGACTGGCGGAACGGACGGGGGAGGGTACAGCTGGCTCTGCCTCTAGATAGGCAGAGCCAGCTGTCACTCACGCAGCTGGGTGGATCCCGGCATAAATGTCTGGATCCGTTCCGGCGTCTCAGTATACCGTGAGCTACGGCTCGCGGTATACTGAGCTTTGGGTGACGGGAGGACGCTAGTTTGTGTCCTCCCGTTACCCTTAGGAGAACTATGGGGAAAAGCCCTAACCCCATAGTTCTCCTTTAAGAATACAATTGCTCTCTATGTGTCCTGTTCACACCATACAAGTATGTTGGTGTGCAATGCATAAAAATGCAGCAAACATATGTCAAAGCAACGCAACATTCCTACCATAGCGTGAAACAAAATTTAGAAAATTTGACTTGATGTGGCTTGCATAGAAAAAAATAATCTAATAATAAAAATAATAATACTGTTGCTATTGACATTAATCATCATAATAATGCTATCAGCGACTTGTAGAATGCAATTCAAAAATGTTGTTTGGTCTTAACAGGCAAGTTTGGAATTTAATGAAGAGTTTCCTGAACGAAAACCAAATTTCAGTCACAATTTTGTCCATTCGAGAATAAAAAGATTCCATCCCACTTACATTTTTGGGTCAAAATCCATTTTCTAATTGTTAATGAATTAAAAATTACAATCAAATGAACGATTTTTTTTCTAACCCAATTCTACTGGTGTATGTTCAACTTTACCCACAACAACCGACGAGCAAACTAGAAATGATCAGACAACACGTGTGGCCAATAAAAAGCTTCATTTTTTAAATCTAGGTGCTCTTAAACTCTACCACATGCATACACCTGAAGCTTTATTTGCATCTGGTTAAGCTGTGCAAAGCAGAATTCACAGATGTATATTACGGTAGATCAAAAGCAACATCACAAAAAGCGAACACCCCTAATTTATGTGGGTAGAACACGGGGAAAAGAGAATGCTTCTCATTTTACCGCCTCGTGCCCCAGGACATTGCCAGAAGATACTAAGGGGAAATTTCACACAGAGACATATCATCATTAATCATGCTGTGGTTATTAGCACCTTGCAGGCTTCTGTTAGACCTCCACAAGGAACCGACAAATGGCACATAATTTATGTTTCTGTAGGTTTCAGGAACATAGGACACTCCAACCCTGGCAGAGTTAAGGGGGATGTGTCACCTGTACAAAGTCTCTCTACTAAACTTTTAAAATAGATCAATTTGATGTAAATAATATAATGTGTGTGCGCGCTAATGGTTTAGAATCCATGTTTCTGTATATAAATTGTAATAATCGAGGTTTATTATGGCAACCACATTTGCTAATCTATTCAAGGTCTGCTTCCTGCTTTGCATACTGCACGGTGGTTGTTTTACAATTATCCTCTGCTAATATGAATGGGTTAAATGATCCGTAGTACATGATATGTAGCCCTGTACCCCCTTTTCCACTTACAGAGCTAGGTTATTTTTCTTTTAAATAAATATTAATGTATTTTAATGGTATCTATCTACCAGTAGCTGCCTCATTTCCCACCCTCGGCTTATATTCGGGTCAATACTTTTTCCCAGTTTTTTTGGCTAAAATTAGGTACCTCGGCTTATATGCGGGACGGCTTATACTCGAGTATATACGGTACTATAAATAATGAATCTTATGTCAAACCTAAAAACAGCTCTATCTTGTCAATGTGCCCTAGAAACAAAAGATCACTATACAAGAAAAGTATTAAATAAAATAAAGTAAAAATGTATGTAAAGAAAAAAACAAATACGCCATAAACCAACAAAAGTCTTTATATGAAAAATTTGCATTAACCACTTCCACTGTATGTGATAACACAAATGTAGTCCTTTCCCTATGCAGGATAATTGCATCCCACAGCCACTGTGCAGATACCCACAGGACTTAGTTCTTTGGTGCTACACCCGATGAATCACGCTCTACCACCTTGTAGAGGACGGACTCACCCTAACAGCTGGAACTCTACATATAAAAGGTCAAATGCGCATAATAATTCACATCTGGTGTCAACAGGATACCGATATCCATTCGCTGGTTATCTTATCAAGAATGTATTCTCCAATATCCCATTCACAGACAAGTGCAAATAAAACCCACAGCGCATCTCAATTTATTTAAAAGAAGTTACAAATAGCATGTAGACTTTAAGAGTGTGCTCAAAGCACCATCTATGCCAGATTGTAAACACAGTCTACCATACTTCTCGGCCTCATATGCCGTCCAGCACCACTCTCAGCACATGGGGCTAGCATGATGAAGTTTCCTGTTTCGGTTCTCTCAACACATTTCATCACTTCTGACTTCATCAAGGGTGTAAACAAAAAATATCCCTCCGTGTTTGACTGGATTTATCTGTGTTCCTATTGGAAATGTAAACGCGACAACAAAAACTAAGGCGTTAAATATCAAAAATACATTTAAGTACCTTTACTATTAACAAAAATATTTCTGTATCACTCAGCTGTAGATCCTCAAATCATCTCTGAATTGATGCCGACGCTGTCCTTCCTTCTGGAGGGTGGCTACTTTTGTTCCCCATGGTCCCTGTGTGTGTTGTAAAGTAGCCGCCACTTCAAGCTCACTCGTGTGATGGACTACAATCGCAAAACAAATTGATAAACTAAACGTGAGATTGTAGTCCATCACGGAATGAGTTGGGTCTTAAATCAAACAATGCAATAACTCAAAGAACTTAATGACAATACGAAAATCAGAAACAAGTCTGACCAGTCTTGGGCTGCAACCAACTTATCGATTAAAATCGATAATAGTTTCCAACTATTCTAATCATCGATTAGTTGGTTGGATCTCCCCCACGTTGGGAGGAGGGCACAGCAAGAAGTGGGCGGGTGCAATAGCCAGCCTGCTATTGCAATTTGAAATGGCCAATAGCAGGCTGGCTGTTGCACCCGCCCACTACCTGCTCTATTTACATTTGGCTGCCGTTTGCGGAATCTTACCACTGGCAGCTGACATTCCTGGGCTGAATATACATACCATAATACAATTTTAAAACAAAATAAAGTAATTTTTTGTTTTGGCCTGACAAATTCTGCTGCAGGACGTGTGTTGCAGTGCCATTCATTTCAAATGGCACCCAAAATGCGCATTTCACCCACAGTGTGATCGCTCACATTGGAACGCACGGTACCGCAATGCCATGCGTTCCAGTGCAGTGTGATTACAAACACATTGTGAATGCAGTTTTATTCTAAAGTAAACGTTATGTTCATAGCACTGCATTTGTTTATTTTATTTTGAATTAAGGATGGCGATTCATTTTTTTGATTAATCGGATTTAAAAAAATAACATCTGTCAACTAAATCGATTATGAAATCATTAGTTGCAGCCCTAGCCCAATCAAGAAGGAGATTTTGTTTGGGGGGGGGGTTTAGGAGCCAGCTACATTGACAACCAAAGAAAGCCTCATACGTTTGGAGCCTGCTGTAATTTTTAAAAGGAGAATTTTCTACCTGGCACCTGGGATTTGGCCAGATCTGCTCTATTTAGAGACCATAGCCATGTACAAACCCCAAGATGAGTGTTTTTATGCAAGATACAGAACTCCTATGTATCCAATGGTAACACAGTAAGGGGGTATTTATCATATATCACTAGGGTCAGACAAAAACACAGAAAGCAGGAGCCAGTTGGTCAAATTTAGGACCCAGCAGGCACTTTTAAAACCATCATGTAATACAGTTTTTAAAAATCTCTTAGGAGATCTGATATTCACTCCCCAAAGCACTTAAACTACACTGAAAGTTACAAATTCCATTACAGAAAATGTTCATAATATATCATTCAACATCAGTCATTCTAATCCAGATCTGACTGATGACACCACAACTCCACACATATAAATTCAATTGTGCAGGCGTGTCACCACTACTCTCCAAATAGAAAGCAGTGATTCCACACATTCATTTTGCTTGCATAATATTAACATACGCCACTACAAAACTTAAACCGGTCTTAAAAATGGAACTCCAGACACAAAACACGAAATTCAGTCATAAATATTCTGGGTTTTGTTTTCAGATGCACTGTTTGACAGAAGCAGTGGAGTTAAACCACAGATTGTGAACCTCTCAAAGCCTGCCAGTCTAATGAAAAACACCATCCATTGCAGATAGTGGAGATTTAATCAATAGTGAAAATTGGATGTCATGGATTCCACATCAATGCAGATGTTAGACAATGAATTTTAAGCATAGCTACATGTGCATTTATAACTCACATTTAATTAAAAAAACAAACAAAAAAACAAACAAAAAAAAAACAAAAAACATTTACAGCTTGTAATAAAATATATATTAAAAAATAAATGAATACCAAATTAACCTGTACTTAGAAAGAAAACTGGATTGGGATTGTATTATTCCTGGCTGCGGCTTTAGGACTACAAGGTCACTTTTTAGCCAATACAGCTAAATCAGAAAAACAGTCCAAAAGCCAAAAACCCCAAATCCCCAATGGCAGCTCTCACATTCCTATCCCTTCAAGCTTAGCTGAGATGTTTGTGCATAATTGAGGGTTGTTTGCTTTTTTAAATAGAGTAAAAATAAATACAATTTAAAAAACCTGGTAAATGAAATTTTAGAGACTGCATGGCTTGCCAAGATATTTAATATACTGAGAACAAAAAAATTATATTTAAACTTTCTTAAAATACAATTTATTTGATTTACATAAAATACACTTTACCAAAAAAAAAAAAAAAAAAAAAAAAAAAAAAAAGGATATAGGGGGGGCAAAAAAAA
>NW_017306646.1:792333-826207 GCF_000935625.1 Nanorana parkeri | reverse complement strand
TATGGGAGGCACAAAATAGTGTACACTTAGTTACAATAAGAAAAAATAAAAAGCGCGCACACACACTTTGCAAGCTAGACCTGGTCTTGTACTATACAAGCCAAAAAATATAATGCTGTTTTTGTTAAAGAAATGTTTGCAGCTAAAACAGTCTGTAAACTGTTCATTTCAAATTGTTAAAAATTAAACATATAACATTATACATTAGACACCAGATCGCCACATTTTGCACATAGGCTTCACAGTTAGAACTTTGTTTGAGAGGAAAAAAATAAAAACTTCCACCCTGCTCCTTCAAATTTTTTCATTCCTACTGTCAAAAAATTATAGTCATTTTGAACCTATTATCCATTAAAAAAGAAAAAAAAAATGCAACTTTCCGAAAATAAATTTTTCTGAGGATGGTATATGGCTAGCTTTATACAGGGAAAGGAGAGTACAATAAATAAAAATTAACATCTTGCTAAGCAAGGTAGTGTTACATGTAGACACGGCCCCTTTCCACTAATAAAGTGTACAAGCATTTTGGGGAGCAATTTTCTTCAGGAGAGCCTCCTGGTGAAGGTGGTTTCTCCTGAAACGTGTTAGCTTGCAAAGCAGCAGTATAGCACTCCGGTTTGGTGTATTGGACCTTGGCTTCATGAGATGTGGCAGAACGATGACATGGATGGATACATTTTATGCGTGAGTGTTTTTGATAATATATTTAAAAAGTTGAAAATATATATACACACACCTGTATATACACATACTGTGTATGTATGTATGTATGTATGTATATATTTATTTACGCTTTACAACAGGGCAGCCATCGCTCCTTTAAAGTTACAGCTAGTGCCTCATTTTTGTGGCTTTCTCTAGTGGTCAATGGAGTTGGCTCCTAAAAACAAATCTTCCTGGCCCCTGAATTAGACAGACTGGCACCTGAATTCATTAATAATTTGCCCACCCCAGCATCACAAGGCCAGTTAACCAGTGGGATATAAATTTAATCTGGTCATGTACCCTAAATAATGGACGTAGCAATCGATGCAATTAATCATTCAACTAACATGCATGCTCAAACTGCCTAAGCATGTGCTTTAATAACTAAGGAGGGAGTAACGCTAGCCAAAAACTGCCCACCGCTGATCTAATCTCAGGATACACAACTGTAATTAGAAAGGATTATAAATTGTACACAGACACGCTTTGAGTCATTATTGAAGTCTACTTGAATTTTGATGAATGTTTACGTGTTTGCTGTTCCAGTGTTACC
This sequence comes from Nanorana parkeri, assembly GCF_000935625.1. Lineage (NCBI taxonomy): Eukaryota > Metazoa > Chordata > Amphibia > Anura > Dicroglossidae > Nanorana > Nanorana parkeri. The sequence continues at coordinate 824,949 of NW_017306646.1, read as the reverse complement.
CAGAAACCCTGCTAAACAGCTAAGATAAACATAAATGGGGCAAATAAACCAAGACTGGTGGTTGTTGAAGAATGCAAATTGTTGCATGTGACATCCTATTTTGGCGCATTGCATGTCAAATACATTGTCGCAGCACATCTAGTTTAGCTGGTGCATAGGAGAATGTGCAACGGTCTTGCACCAACATCCTCTCGGAACACTACTGCACACATCCATTGTGCTAAACTTATTTTACAAACAATTTTGGGGGGGGTTTTTGGTCAGTTTGTGAGACTCTTTCTGCAAAAAAAGTGCTCTATCCTTCCAAGTGAACTGATATTTAGTGCATCCAACAAAGCAGGTTTCCAGGCACCAAATAACTGTCACACCACTGATATTTTATCTGGCCAAAACAGTCTACTGTCTTCAATGAGGCTAAGTGGACAAGCAATTAAGCACTGCAAGAAAGGAACAGTTAGGCTTTCCACAGACAAGCAGATGTCAGCCAAGGACCAAAGATGGGTCCTTGATGGGGAAACATGTCTGTAAACTATAGCACCAGGACCCAATGATGATGATCTTGTTTTTCGATCAACTGGCTAAAATAATGTAAAGTGGTTAATACCATTTTAGGTCCAATAGAGACATTCCAACACCTTGGGAAATTTTAGTAATTAATAACCAGAGACCTTATATTGTAAAGCTCTGCACAAACTGTTGGAAAAAGATCAGATTGGGAAAAGATCTTGCTGCTTATGACCACCTGACAGTACAATAATTAAGCGGAACTACCAAACTACTCAGACACAAAGTTTGATTAAGCAGCTTACAAAAAAAACAAAAAACAAAAAACATACAACACACCAACACCTGGTTGTTTTTTTTGGCTGAATACTACACACAGCAGATTTTAATATATACATATATTGGTTTATGATGCAACAATTGGAAGCCTTCAGATTATACAAACTGGGCACTTGAAGTTTTCTGAGAAAACAAAATAAAACTTTATTTAGTAGAAATAAAAAGGCAAATCTCCAAATATTTCCGGTAAATATTCCAATGCAGACACATACATACATACACACATACACAATATTTTGCTACCCGTCATTAAAAAAAAAGACAATACAAATTATTATAAAAATTCTATGTCTCCCAGCAGGTTCATGAAGACAAAACAATCAGTTCTGCCAACCATTCATGTTTAGACACACAGCTGCCTTATCAGAAAAAGCAAAAAAACTGAAATTGGCCATGATGTCCTCATCCATCCAATAGCATTTTCTGCCCTGAAGACCTCATCCAGCTGCAGGTACTTTGCAGACCTGAGATCAACTGAAAACAACCAGATAGGACAACTGTTATCTCGTGTTTATGACTGCCTAGAGACCTAATTTGCCAATTTTCAACACATGAATGTACTGTTTACTTGTTATCCTTCGATATCATTTGGATGAGATGGAAAAAATAAAGATCATACCATGAACATGTTCAACCGACTTTAGGTCGGCCATTCAACGACAAATATCTTCTCATACAAAGAAGAAAGCTCCAACACCTTCCCATTCTTGTTGCAAATACTTTTCAAACTAACATAGGTCAATCTCGGTTTTGGAGGAAAAGATCATACAGAGATGTTCAGCCATATTTAAAATGTTCTGGGGGAGATTAACAGGAATCTGTAGTTTTGCTTGCATTGGCCAAGCAAAGGTTCGCTTTAAGCTCTCTTGGGACTACTCTCCTATCCTTTACAGCCAAGGAAGGCGTCATCTTGGCCTCTATTTGGATTGCAGTCGTCAAGGAGCTACACGTGTTCAACCAGAACACCAGCCATTGGAGGACTTAGTGATATTAATTAAACCTTCATTTTTTTTAATTTTTTTTTATTATGCTGAGGGCCACACTTTGATTTCAGTAAACATTTTAGTTTCCTCGTTCTCTAGTTGTCCCCAAACCGCTAGCCTGCTTCTGTGTGCGGGTGTCTCCATCATCAGCTAGACGGCTGCTGAGGAGTCAATGGCACCGGACATGGCTGCATTGACTTCAATGCACCGCCACACCCCCTACCGCCTCTGAACGTAGTCTGAATTCATGCCGACACTGTTCTTCCTGCTGGAGGGTGCCTACTTTTATTCTCCGTGGACCCTGTGTGTGTTGTAAAGTAGCCACCACTCCAAGCTCTGTCCCAGGAAGGACTACAATCTCATGTTCAGTTTACTCATTTGTATTGAGATTGTAGCACATCGCGTGAGCGAGCTTGGATCGATGACTACTTTACAATACACACAGGGACCATGGGGAACAGAAGTAGTCACCCTGCAGAAGGAAGGGCAGTGTCGGCACCAATTCAGAGATGATTTGAGGATCTGAAGCAGACTGATACACAAAAAATTTTTGTTAATAGTTAAGATACTTGAATGTTTAAGACTTAACTTCTGAGGTTAGTATCACTTTAAATACAGTGATACCAACCAAACTCCATAAAGCAACTGCATTCCTGTACCCCTTCCACAGTCCCCCATGTATATGCATACAACCCAAAACAACAGTATGTCATCTCATGCTGTACTTTTAGGTAAACTGTTTTCCTAGGATTTGCTAAATCCCATAACAGGAAGCCACAGGTTATCCAACATTAGGAAGGGCAGAAGGCTGCCTTGCAGAACAAGGGGGTTGCTTATTTATAGGACACATGCCTCTTTCTCAATATATTGGTCTTCCTCGTAGGCTCAAATTAAAAGGACTAGCCAGGAACAAAACTAAAAAAAATTATTACTGTGTAAGTGCAGGTGAACTGTAATGGAAATAGTACACAGGAACTTGCTCTTCGTGTGAAATGAGCAAATAAAACCTTGCTTAATGTACCTGCTTTGTTTATATGAGTAGACGTGCGTAGATCATGTGCCAAATGTAGGATCCCACATCAACCAGGTTTTAGTTTACTGTAGTTTGATCAGTTAAGAGGAGATAGATCAGATTTTCAGCATACATTCATGCCTCTCTGGGCTATCTTATTAAATGGTAGAGTAAAACAACCTAAGGCTAGGTTCACACCTGCACTACACCACACCCGGTACGCGTGTCCCGGGATCGCGTGGTCCTGTACAATGCAGGCAGCGATTTCCACGAGGCCCTACTGATTTCAATGGGGTGACATCCGCGCGGCAATTGCAGCCAAAAAACTGTATACGTACCTTTTTTGCAATACACGATGCGCCGTGTTCAGAAGCACAGGCAGAATCGCAGCGGGAAACCGTGGCGCGACTGGGGTGCCATTAGAAAATAATGGCACCCACAGCACAATCGTTTCACACCTCGGCGACTCCTGACTGCACGATTGCCGCACAGGTGTGAACCTAGCCTAAGACACTGAAATATGTAAACATAAAAAAAAACAAAAAAACTAAAAAACATTATGTACTCTGCATATCACTAGCAGGACTCAAATGTTTAATTTAGTTTAATTTGACACTGTTGGTGTGCGTTAAACTGTATAATGCTGCACGGTAATGTGCGTTGCATTAAGACAACTGATTTAATTGAATGGGCCGTCTAACACCCCAAACAAAAAGTGCATGCACTATTTTTTGTAACAAAGCGCACCACAACATGAGGTAGTGCATTACAACGCGTTCTGGTGTGCTGCACTGCAAGGTATTTTGGGGTGCTATTAAGAAGGAATGGAACTGCACGAAAGCATATACCACCAGTTTAGACATGTCAACACAGTGCAACAGTGTGAATCCAGTCTTATACTCTGCCAATTACTTCACAAATAGCAGACCTATAAATAAACTTTTTTTTTTTTTTTATGTAAAAAAAATACAAAACTAACCGGAGTGATTCCTGGGTATGTAGTTTGACAAGGTGTAAACAGCTAAACGTGACATGCTCCCATCACTATGCAAACAGATTTAGTAACAATTCATGAAAAGAGAAAAACCAATGGATACTTTCACTTTCAGTAATTTCAGTGATAGGGACACCCCCCACACCCCAATATAGGATCAATTCACTAAAGCATAGCTCACGCAGGATTTTCTTTACTGTGCAATATTTACTAATTCTAATGACCAAAAATAAAAAGCTTGCAATTCATTAAAAGGTTTCTTTGTACATATTCACTAAGTACACTGCATGCACAATATATTATTGATATGCTGCTGCATTTTCTGTGAAAGTCAATTTGGAATGATTCCTGCACAGATTTCAACTCGGAAATACAGCTACCTTCTAACTGGCATTAACTGTCAGGTTTGGGGAGGTACCCATTGAGTAAAACAGAAAGAAGGTGCTATGCCAGGAGATAAAATAATTCCTTAGACATGAAAATCTTCCTAAGCTAAATAGCAAATAAGTAACGATTACAAATGCGAGGGCTATGGATGAGAGTAAAACATACAAAAATATTATTTCACTATAACATTTAAAATATACAACTGAAATGACCCCCATGTTTTTTTTTATTACAGCCCTATATTATTAAGTGTGTGTGTGTGTTATATATACACATACACACACACATAAATATATTATATAAAATTCAAAAAATAGACACTTAAAATGGTTACATAAAATAAATAATCCCTTATAACAATGGCCCAATTAGCTATCGACAGGGGGGGGGGAAATCCTTTCAGATTCTCAAAAGCTCCAAAAGTTAATTGGAGAACTCCCTAGATCAAATTTATACAATTATTTCTATTTTTTATTACGTGTGTAGCCATTTATATTCTCTTTAATTGGAAACCAATCTACTGAGTTAGCTAGAAGTTCCTGTGGAAGACTTCTCTCAAATCTTTCACAGTGAAAAACCCTTTCAGTACACAGGTGAAAGTGTTTTGCCCTAGCTACAGTGTCCTAGTCTTTTGTGATGACATTTAATTGGTCCATTTTCCTCTGAGCTTTTTTATATGAGCTTATTATATGGACCATTTGTGTTTATAGGGGGTAATTTACTTCTGTCAACCAAAAGCTCAGGTTCAACTTCATATTTTATTGTATTACCTAGTCGGTTGCATCCAGATTACTATGTAATACACACACACACACACACACACACACACTTTTATATTTTTTTTAATTATATTTTTATCTATATCTGAATCAATGGTGATCCTACAGTAAATGAATTAACTTTGTTCAAGCAGAGTGATGACAGGCCAAAGTTACCAGCAATGCTACAGGTGGAATTTAAAAAACATAAAAAGTGATCTTTTCAAATACGTAAGTAAAGTTACAAGTTGCTGGTAATGGACTTTTTGGTCCTCATGGAACAGGGGCCAATATAAAATGTTATGTGGGCAACATGGTTTTGGATTTTATCCCCATATTTGCAAATCTAAATTTCCAGTTATTCAAAACAGAAGAGTAACAAATCCCCCAAATACACCACTGGACTGTGATCTGCATTTAATTACCAGAAGCGATAAAAACGACTTCCATTTTTAGGAGACGTGAACGCAGACTTGATAATCACGTCTCCTTTGTAAGGTCACGGAGTGCTGTGAAACAACCCAGGAGGTCACGGAATGTCACAGACTGGTTAAAGACAGTTATTGCTGCAATGGGGCTTACCCCATTTTAGTAATGTACCACGGACTTTTAAATATTCTACTCAGAACAACATGGGGGGTGGTGGTAACGGTGCAGAATTTAGGAGCCTGTTTATTTACTCATGGGGAGACACTTTTAAAGCAACCAGCCAGGGTGCATGCGCCATTATTGACAGCAACAGAAAATGTTTAAAACATTTTTCCAGCTGTATTTTATTAGCAGCAATCACTGCAATATTCCTGGTATTTGTCCAGCCCTGACATTATAAGCAGTAGACGCCATACAGATTGTTTTATATACTACCGGTATATTGCTCAGTACTCTACAAAGTCTATGTGGCCATTCACATCAGCATGTACTCCAGCGGAACCTTCGGTAGTCATACATGCGCCCACACACTTTCTACGGGCAGTTTAGTCAGATGCTGATTAACCTACTAGCATGATCCTGGTCTGTGGGAGGAAAAGTACCTAAAGAATGCTTGTGTCAACAAGAAGAGCACTTATATATGAACTCCTGGTTGGATCTAAATCAGCATACATATATATATATATGCATGTATTTAGCTTTGGACAGCTGGCTTTGTTTAACCAAAGAAACAATAGGAATTGAGTGGCGTCCATCGTTTAGTAGCAGTTGTGCATATACAAGGACAGGATTCTACAGAAATAAATGCACTGAGAGCCACCATGCTGGCTCAGCAATAGTATCCTCCCGCAGGGCAGCCATGGCTATCATTTTTTACTCATGCAAGCTGACAAATGGGCTTTAAATATAAAATATGTAAAGAGGTGCCATTAAACAAAGGCAAAGACCATGGTGGAAAAACCATGGTGACCAATAAGAAAAGGTCTTCTGTAAAGAGGCGCATATAAACAAATGCAAAGATCATTGTCACCAATGAGGGAAAAAAAAAGTATTTTAACAGTATGTCAGTGAGGGTTCTCCTTCATCCAGGTCATGGTAAATCTGCAAAAAATAAGTCAAGGCAACTGGACTTGCTGTATTTTCTTAAGAAAAATACAGCAAGTCCAGTTGCCTTGACTTTTTTTTTTTTTACAGATAATGTCTTTTAACAGGTTCAAATGGATCCAATCAAGGTGACTTTTTTTTTAGGCTTCTTGATTACAGGGGGCGGATGAAATAATATGGAATTTAGAAGCCACTGTGTCCAATTCAGGAGCCAACAGGATTTCATTTTAGGAGCGTGCTCCATTGACTAGATGGAACTTCAAAAGTTAGGCGTCAGCTGTCATTTTAAGATGCATCGACTACCTGGCTCCTGGGATTTGTCCAGCCCTGCCCTACGATATCACATATTTCTCCTACATCTGTAGTAAAGTCATGTGTTTACGTGACACATGTCTTTAACAAGTTAATATATGCAACTATGTTAAGAGGTCGATGGATTTAGAATTCAAAAGCTGGAAGACATCTTCCATTAGCAGCATTAAGAACGGCTCCCAAAAAGTTAGGTACTAGCCATGTTGTTCAGGAGCCCAGGTTCCCTGGGCCTGTGTCTCTGCATGTTCCAAAATATATGTGTTTACACGCTTCTCCAAGTGATGCTGATCCACATGGATTACGCAATGTGTGTGACAGCACAGTGCAGTGACAAGCCTCTCTCATGGACCGTGCATTCTACTACATCCTGGCTCATTTACAGCAGGCACAAACAAGCACTTCACATGACAATTGTAAACTGCTTTACACGGACTTGCATAACACAAGTCTGCACGTCAACCTATCAAATATCGAGCAACATGGATCCGGTCATTTTTGCCCCAGGCTTTAAAATACCAGTGACTGCATCCATGGACCTTGGTGGCCTGAAACATGTCACTACCTATAATTTAACAGTTCTAAATCACGCAGCCAGCTTAAATAAACCAAAATTACAGCAGATCTAGAAAAGTCTATTCACAATACAAAGCACACGGAGCATACAAAAAGCACACACATTGATCCAGCGCAGACAAGGCCAATTAATTACATTCCTACAATATTCACGTGCAATCGTAATTTTCCTATGTCTGTTTATTTTCTATACGCAGCTTTGTCTAGCTGGCGTCAAAAAAAATTCCTTTTTATTCAAATGTCGCTTTCATCTCAAATGAAAATACACCAGTGTGTATTTTGTACTTTGTTATTTCCAAAGCAGAAAATAGGTTGTTTTATTTACAAACACATATAAAACATTAGTTTAAACACAAATACAGTGTTCAGTAGATATCCAGTACGGTGTGCAAATGTTTATAAAACATATCTTCTTGTGAATCACGATGGATCCTTGTTAGATCCTTGCAAGTGGATGTTGTATTAGATAAATACAGTGTGCTCAGGCTGTAAATACCCATTAAAAACAACAAGTTGTGGACTGTAAGATATGTACAAACATTGACGCCGATATACTAAATCTAGTATCTTAGGCACAAAGAGAATACCACATTGTTGTGTGAAAATATGAAATTATAAGTAATGGCATTATTTATAAACTCATTGCTTAACATAAGTATTGGGATCCTAAAAACACATTTAGCTTCTAGTGACCGACTAGATCAGTATATATTCGACGCACATCCATGTTTGCTTGTAAAGTTGTCCTGTAATGTGATTTTACTAAAAGCTGTTTTGTGGCCGTTACAAAAAGAATTCTTATCCTATATTAAGTGCTCTGTGCTATCAAAATCAATAACGTTCTGCACATCCCACAGAACGAGGCAAGGATGCAATACGATGCTTTGTTGTGCTTTGTCCATAGTGGGTCTCATGTGGCTAGGGTGTCATTCATCATAGCCGAGCGCTTGCTTGGCTTGCAGTAATAATTATGTAGATTAAAACATAAAAATCCCGCACAGATTTGGTGTACAAGTCCTTTATGTTTTATATACAGTGCAAATGATATATTGCAAAAAATATTTAAAATAAAAAAAATATAGGAAAAAAGGGATTTGTCAAATGTGTATCAAATTTAAATGACAGCCAATTAATCTGCCATCACAAAATGCTTTTAGATCGTATCGGCCCTCATGGCTCCTTCGCACGGTGACACTGTGGTCTGGCTTTAGTGACATTCAAAAATCGCAGTCGACTTCCGACAAGGCGAGTGAATTAACTAAGACACCAATGACAAAGTGATCAACAGCCACCGATCACCGTGATGAAAAATGGGATGTGTAACCGGCTACACAAGAGCACCATAGAAAACAGTACAAACGCTGCCTGTTGCAACGTCCCTGAAGACTGCGTGGGTCAAAAGAAAGTTGGAAATTCCAAAATCTAAAAAAAATACGTCTTTACCGAGATATATTTTAATCTTAACACGGTAGGAGCTGAAATTGTTACAAGCACCCCACGCTTTGCAATAAAATAAACACTCAATAGATTGCAATTGCTACACACGCTTAGACGTATTTGCAATAGAGATCACAACACAGTATATTACTAATGCATTATATACAAAGAGTGATAAAAATAGCACGGAGTTGTTTGCTTTACTACAGAGCCCATAAAATGGCATTTATTACAACAACTCCTGACCCAGATTTAAGGCACGATCATTTTCCTGCAAGCCCTGACTATACTGTTTTTTTAATTTAAAAAAGGTCCATACCAAAGATAGTGATACACAAAAACTATGCCAGAGCCGACATTGCTACGTGCTTTGCCTAGTTTTTAATGAATTTCTATCACGCAGGAAGCATAGGGCATGGGGATCTTAATGTTTGGTGAATCTCCTACTACAGCATGCATGTATGAAACAAATGTATCATTTTATCTGGATGACTGTAAAACAAGAACTGCCTACACTGTGAAGGAAGGCCCGTAGGAGAGACAATGCCGTTGCGTTGACAAGCTAAAAGGAATGCACACTGGAAGGCCTAGCGCAGCAGAAGGTAAAGCCTAAAATGGAAAGGCAATAAAAAAAAAAAAACAACACTGGAATATATTCAGAGGTCAGCTGAACAGTTTCAGCTCTGTTAACAATGATTAATGATAACTGGTATAAAATGTGATTCTGAAGAGTAAAGTTTTTTTTTTCCAGGTATCCTTGATCCTGAGCAGCAGAAAACCATACACTGTTAAAAAAGCACAATTAAATGACATCATTTCATCATGGACAGGAATGTCCCAATATGTTCTGGAAAACAAAATTACATTTGATTGCACATGGCCGACTTTGAAAACTTTTTAGAACCATCGGTGAAAAGTTGAGTAAGAGTGATTACATCACTCCGAGTAAAGTTGCTCTAAGTAGTAAACCTAATTTAATTTTTGCCGTTGTAAAGAACGTGTCTGTTCTAGAGTCATTTTGTACAACTCTGGTGAAGGTTCCTTCACAGGTTTTCATATATGAACACTTATACATGTTAAACCAGCCTCTCTGTCTTTTTTTACCATAGAGGAAGTCTCAAAATAACTTTCCTGTCTCAGGGAACCCCAGCTAATAATTACATCTTACAGTACATAAGCATGATGGTCAGTGGGAAGAATGTCCCTTGCATTGGTCAGTGGGGAGCTTGTCCTTTACACTGGTAGTCAGTGGGAAGAATGTCCCTGACATTGGTGGTCAGTGGGAAGAATGTCCCCTACATTGGTGGTCAGTGGGAAGAATGTCCCCTACATTGGTGGTCAGTGGGAAGAATGCCCCCTACATTGGTGGTCAGTGGGAAGAATGCCCCCTACAGTGGTCAGTATGTCCCATACATTGGTGGGCAATGGGAAGAATATCCCTAAAGTTGGTGATCAGTGGGAAGAATATCCCTTACGCGGATGGCCTGTGGAAAATATCCCTTATGTTGGTGGTCAGTGGTGAAAAAAAAATCTCTTACAATTGGCGCTCACTGGGAAGAATGCTCCATACATTGGTGGTCAATGAGAAGACAGTGCCATACATTGGCTCATCAAAGCATCAAAAATTGCTCAAGGAACCCCTACAAACCTATGGAGGAACCCTAGCATTAGGAGAACCCTGGCTGCAAAAGGTTGCGGTAAATAAAGCACACCTTGACCCATGATCAGGCTATGGGTAGAAGGGTATAGGCAGTACATCTGTACCGGGCCCCATCTGGTTAGCAGGGGCTGACCGTGGCCAAAAAGCACCCTGCCAGGTAAACTGTACAGGGCCCCAAGGATTTCTAATGGCAACCCTATCCATGGTTGCCACCTACACTGGCCTTGTCCCAAAGATAACATCTACTCATACGGAACTTGCACTTTTGATCACAATCTAGCTAAACCCCTCTGCTTTCCAGCACGAGATACAGTCACTAGTTCCCACTGCATCCTATTCTTCACGTTGGGTGACAGCCAGACTTTCGTAGCTGCGAGGCACCATAGCAGGCCTGGCAGCAACTTGACCTCTATAGTACTTCTATGACTGTACTAAAACTTTACGAGTCAACGTATCCTCACACTTTATTTGCAGAAGAGTCACATTTAACTTTTCCCACCTCAAAAAAGAAACCCTTTCCGCACACACGCCATCTATTTATGAACTACAGGCAAAGTCACATCCCTGCCCATAACTTTTTTTTTTTTACTGTGCCCATGCGGCCCTGCAACTACCTACCCATAAAAACACCAGACGTAGGAAAACATCACATCTGTACTTATACGGTGCAACATGTTTGCATAGAAGAAAAAAAAGTGTGTAGCTTTGAGGAGTTGATGGGTCTTTTTAAAGGGATATACACGATGTTATCTGTGATGCATATGGTAAGGGATGCGGAGAGACACACACACAGGCATGCAATTCGGGGAAAAGTATGGAAGATGGAATGCAAAGTGTACAGGCAATGAGAAGGAGGGAAGACACAGATGCAGTGTTCCATGGGAGCTCACCTGGCCTGTGCCTCATCCAGGCTCTGATCAGTGATGGTCATAATTTGCTGTAATATATCCCCTATGTCCTGCTTCCTGCCCCCCTCCCCTTCGGTGGCCCCAGTGCCATCCTGCATGTGTTGGGACAGGCTGGGGTGACCTGCCATCCCCACCCCTGGGTGGCTGTGCATTAGCCTGGGCTGATCATCCATCTCCAGGAGCAGAGCCGTGCACCCTGCGCTGTGTTCTTGCAGCGCACAGGGAACTCTTATTGTTCTTCTTCTCTCTCTCTCTCCTGCCTTTGTTGCGGCTCCGATAATTCCAGGGCGCAGCAATCCGTCCGGATCCGGACCGAGCCTCCAAGCAGGGAGGGAGGAAGGGGGTGAGGGGGGGGGAAGGTTGGTTGGCTGTTAGGATCCAAGCCTCGCACGGATCGCTCTCCCGGAGGGGGGGGTCTGGAACCGAGGCAGGGAACTTCCACACCGCTCGGTGTCCTGCTTTTGTTTGGACTCCGCTCTCCTCCCTCCCCTCCCGTGTCTATTCCTCTCTCCTCTAGAGCTGACACACGGCACAGAATGGAGACCGGGGATCCCGCCCCCCTCCGGCGCCCATTGGCGGAGGAGCGGACGAATCCTCGCCCCCTCCGGTTTGTGATAGGCGGCTGCGCTGGTCGCTCCCCCTCCCCCTCTCCTCCTGTTCGACTGTCAATCACCGAGGTTCAGAGGTGGAGAATGTGAAAGGGAGAAGAAAAGAGGAGCCGGGACTTAACCCTCTCGCTGCCGGCCCGGCTCGATTTGCGCTTCTGCAGCACGACGCCGCGGCTGCCTTTACATTTTCTCACATGTTCACATTCATTTGTCATAATTCTGAATTATTTGTATGTGCTGAAAATCTGGCTTAGCTCTCCCTTTCTATAGGAGGGGGGAGGGGGGTCTTGTCTACCATAATTAACCCTGTCTGCCCTGTGCTAGGATAACACCCACTTTATATTTGTTGCATGCTCCCATTCACAATGAAGAAATTAAAAATATTTATAAATTGCTGTTTACCTTTTTACTGTTTATTTGTTTAAAAATTCTACTAAGCTGCTTTCCCGCGCTATGTACTGTTAACCTACTGAACCTACTGGCCCTTTAAATGCCCCCCTTTAATAAACCTGACTGCACAAATACATTCTAGTACAGGGGTGGGCAACCCTGTCCCTCCAGCTGTAGTTAAACTACAAATCCCATAATGCATCTGTCTTTGGTAGTCATGTCTGTGGCTGTGGGAATCTTGCAATGCCTCATGGGATTTGTAGTACCCGCAACAGCTGGAGGGCCAGAGTTCGCCCACCTGTTATTAAGGAACTTTATCAAAAGTGGACCCGACAAAATCTGGAGCAGCCGTGCATGGCAACCAATCAGCTTCTCTCTTTCATTTTCAAACATTCACTGAACAAAATGAAGAGAGAAGCTCATTGGTTAACGTGGGCAAATGCTCCAGATTTTGTGTGCCCCAAGTTTGATAAATTTACCTTGAAAGTCGTACGTACTTGCCTCTTTCTCACACGGTTTCCCTAGTCCCGGCATTCTGTGGGGCGGCATATGCACAAGTAAAGGCACGTGATATTATTAGTGGGCCGGCAGCGGATAAGGAGGAAGCCGATGACAGCATGTGTCGTCCCTCTTCCTATGTTTACTTCCTGTGGGGTCCTTCCTCAGGTGTCCACATCACTGCCCGTACAACATGAACAGTTCCGTTTGGCTGCCTAGTGGCGCGGTTCCCTAAGGACGCAGAAGAGGGGTGAGATCATTGCAAGAGGAGGGTAGGGGCCACCGAGGTCTTTCAAACCCGGAAACAACCCCCACCAAGGAACCTGAAAGGGGGACTCAGGTTGAGTATATTGTGTCTGCAAAGTGAGGAAAAATGAAACCCCTTGGAATGAGTACAGGGGAGAGGAATGTGCTGGTCATATTTTAGCCAAAGTGGGCCTTTAAATTGTGAATGTTGTAAATTAGTGACATTTTTTTTTTTTCTCTCCCCGCGCTAGGTGTGCAGCTTCTAGGAATGCGGACCGGGGTGTCCGACGTCTGTCAAGGAGACCAAAAAATGGGGATAGAAGCGCTACTACCATAAGAAATTGGATTTATGCAAAGTTTGAAAAACTTACCAAAAAGTAATAGCTGATGCGATATCATCGACGAGGGGTGAATAGAAGGGGAACCTCCACTGGTTGGGATTATGACCAATCAGTTGTGCTTGTGGGAAGGTCAGGGGGAATTGAGGGTTTGGGGGGTGCTGGATGGTGGTGGAAGTCTGGGTCCGATTAGTGCATGGGAGGGGGGGTGACAGGCACGGGTGGACATGGGCTATTGGAGGATGTTGGGACTGAGGGGGGTAAGGTGCAGCTGGTGTGCACTGTGTTGCTGCTTGAGAATGATAGGTCTGGCGACTGGAAGTGTCAGGTCAGTGTGGGCATATGCACTGGGCGGATCGGGTGTGTGGGGGGGGGAAGAGACTGGGACGGAGCCCGAGGTGTCCAGCAAAGGATCGCTGATGGGAGTGTTTGAGACTCCAACGCTCGAGGGCACGAGCAAGCCGGCCTTCAGGGGTAGAGAGGACGGCTGGAGGCGGGCGGGCACAGAGAGCGGAGAAGGCTGTGATAGGCGGTTGCCAGGAGATAGACGCTGCAGGCGGCAGAGCCGGGAGAGTCAGTGGGAGTGATGTGACTTCAGCGCTCGAGGGTGCGAGCATGGGCGCCCAAGGCGACGAGTGCTGAGTCTCGGGGAGAAGGCAAGTGTGGGGAGGTGAACGTTGTTGCGGCTACGCGCTTCGAAGAGCCAGGTCTTCTTTTTCAAGCCGGACGGTGAGGGGGCTAATGTTGTAAATTAGACCTTTCACTTCTTTGTGCACGGCATTGTACTGCAAAGTAATGCACCAATCAGTGCAATGTGCTGCCATAAAAAAAATAGAGCAGGAGCAGTTTCTCCTGCAATGGGTCCTATTACAAATGAACCGGTTGCAGGTATGCAATGCGCACAATGCCCAATAAAACACATCATGGTGCTACATCAATGCACCATTGTGTGAACGAGCCCTATGAGTCTACTGGTTGTCATGGGATACTGAATAGGGGCCCTATGAGTCTACTGCTTGTCATGGGTTGCGCATCATCATAGGGGAATTCCCTTTACCCTAACCTTAGATTGTAAGCTCCTTGAGGGCAGAGACTGATGTGAATGTGCAACTATGTAGTGCTGCCTAAATTGTCTGCACTATATAAATGCCTGTAAAAAAAAAAGAAATTACTGTCAGATGGTAAAATAATTATACAAATATTTATTTATTTATTATTGCTATATAGCGCCAACAATTTACGCAGCACTATACATAGTGCACATGCACATCAGTCCCTGCCATCAAGGTCCCTATCTCACATGCATACACACAAGGGCCGATTTAGACAGGAGCCAATTAACCTACCAGCATGTCTTTGGAGTGAGGTAGGAAACCCACACAAGTACAGGGAAGACATTCAAACTCCATGCAGATAGTTTTCTGACTGGGATTCGAACCGGGGACCCCCAGCGCTGCTCAAAGTGCCCAAATTGACCTGAGCATGAGGTTAGCAGTCAACCCAAAGCAGTACGTTGTAGGATTGTTATTGGATGTCCCGCAGAAGAGTCTCTTCTGTAATATTCTAGAAACAGCACACAGCCAGACTGGGATAATGCCAGCAAGATCTATTACATTAGTGGTAGTCAACTTATGATGTATTGGGGGGCCTCAACTGTGGCCCCTGACATCATCAAAGGGCTGCACATAATATTCAGTATATGTGATGCTACAGAAACCTGTCTGTTGTCATACTACAAGATGTGGTTAAAGACTGCTGTTATGTTCCAAGTGTGGTTGGAGACTGGAGACATGCTACAGGACACAGACCAGGAGTCTGGGAACTTGTTACAACAGACTGCTAGAGGTCACTGCCATTGAAATCCCTTCACAAATCAGTGCTTTAACTGCTGAATGCTGGGTGTCGAAGGCTGCACAACAAGTATCAAATGGCCGCACATCATAATTATTATACAGGATTTATATAGTGCCAACAGTTCTTTACAATATGCTTTACAATATAAGGAAGACATTACAATCACAATACAATTCAAGACAAGATGGTAAGGAGGGCCCTGCCCGTGAGAGCTTACAATCTAAAGGGAGGGGCAAGTGATACATGAGGAGGTAGCTGTGTGGGGATGATTGTTTGAGAAAGTGATTGTTCAGTGGTTAGGTTGAGGGGGGATAGGCTTCCCTGAAGAGATGAGTCTTAAGGGATCGCCTAAAGGCAGTCAGTGTAGGAGATAGACGGACAGGTTGGGGTAGAGAGTTCCATAGGATGGGAGAAACTCTAGTGAAGTCCTGGAGGCGAGCAAGGGAGGAGTTGATGAGGGAGCTGGAAAGCAGGAGGTCTTGTGAAGAGCAGAGGGGACGGTTAGGGTGATACTTTGAGACCAGGTTTAAGATATATTGAGATATACATAATGCTCAATACATGAGATGCTACAGAAGATTGTCTGTGGACATATTACAGGAGTTGGTCGAAGACTGCTAATGTGTTCCAGGTGTGGATGGAGACATGCTGCAGGACACAGATCGAGACTGGGAACATGTTACAAGAGACTGCTAGAGGTCACTGCTATTGCAATCCCGTTTCTGCTACTGACTGCTGGAGTACCAAAGGGCCACATGTGGCCCTCGGGTTGCAGGTTGGGCCCCAGGGTATTAAAACCATTAATAATATCCAGCAAATAATAAAAGGGCAATATTATAAGCCAACAACATAGCTTGTGCCTATGCAAATTTGTGAAAATGGCATGAAGGACCCATATAGCTGTGATGATGTCCTGAGGTCTAGAAACATGAGCTAACACGATTCCATTTACGATGTGATATGATATAACCATAGCAATGGTAAAGTACGTCAACATGGCAATAATTTGTAAGTGGGCGGAGTTTAGTAATCCTTTAATGATGAAGGTAAAAAAAAATAAACCCAGTTTTGCAACTTTGGCATGTGTTAGTCAAAGTGTAATATCCTGTAATGTATCCTGTAGTGTAATGTACTAAGTGTAAGTACTTAGTGTATTCAGGAGAATTACACCTTGTTCTATTCAGGACAAATTGGGCCTTTGTCTGCTGGTAAATGGTAATTATATCACCTGATTTTTTTTAATCAAATTAAAATAGCAAAAAAAAATACAATAAAATAATTCTCAACTGGAGGGTCGTGGCTCAAAAGTCGGTCGTGTCCTGTGGGTCACACATGCCTTCCACTTTTCTAGGTGAGAGGCTCCTCAGCCTCCCCCTAGCGCAACACTGTCCGTTCTTGCACTGAGCAGCCATTCAAAATGTGCTGCCCGGCGCCGAGTGTCAACTTGAGGTGGGCTAGGGCTATGGCCACGACAGAGCTCCATCCATACATGCATTGCTTACAGCTCCCTTGCATTAGACTTGTGCGCCCTTTCGTATGCTTACGAATCTACGAATTTCAGGAAAATTCGTACGAATTTCGATTCGTAACGAAACGGTTTGCACATGTCTACCTTGCATACCCTGGAGTTATATCACATTCTGGCTCCTGACACCTCTACGAGCGCGCATGGGAGCTGTACCAGCAATACACATATGGATGGAGCTCCATCACAGAAAAGCAGCCCACACTGGACCCCAGGTTGAGGATCCACTCCAGTTTTCAAAAGGTAGGGAGACTGGATGGATCTTTAAAGAAAAAAATATATATGTCTGTGGTTGTGTGTGTCTGTCAGTGTTTTTCACGGCCAGGTCACACTAGTACAGTGCGTTAATCGCACAGTCCCATGCGATTAACGCTCTGCACCATGCAATCACACCTACCGTGCATTCTGGGGTGGGAGGTGCGTTGCATACCCCAACCCACCTCCTGTCCACAGTTTGATTGCCTGCACTGGAACACACGATACCGCAATTCTGTACGTTCCATTGCAATGCACCTTGGGTTGCAACATAATGACCGAGGGCAAATGTGGGTCCTAAGGTTACACAGGTTGAGAACCACTGCATTAAATGCATCTGTATATTTATTACCATTACCATGACCCACCACCAAAAAAACCCCAGCAAAATACATTCTCCTACTTCTAAAGTTCACAGTAATACCGCCCATGTGTCCGGTAGTTGTTGTCTGTACCTGTAGTAGGGCCCAGAAACAACGGTGGGCATTTTGATTTTTTTTTCTACCTAAACACAAAAAACAAAACATACTGACACCAACACTAACATTGACCCTGTGTAACACTAAAGCTGGCGTTAGCTAAAAATGATTGAATCCCCTGCTGCGGCTATCTTTTTCTGACAGTGCCGGGAGTGCCATTATCAGAATACCCAAAGAGTGACTGAAGCTTATTGGCTGCAGCCATTGTTCAGCCAATACTTTTCAGACCGGCTCCTTTAACAAAAGTCGATTGAGAAATTAACTTTTGTGGACCTGGAGGAAGGGGGGCTGTCACCAGGGGGACACAGGCAGGTCAAATTTGTGGCTACAGTGATCAGCACAATGGCTTAGTGGTTAACACTTCTGCCTTGCAGCTCTGGGGGTCCCCAGAACGTAATCCCGGTTAAGACAATATCTGCAAGTAGTTTGCATGTTCTCCCTGTGCTTGCATGGGTTTCCTCCCACCCTCCAAAAGACGTGCTGGAAGGTTAATTGGCTCCTGTCTAAATTGGCCCTGTATGCATACTTAGGCCCCATTCACACGTAGCGGCATACCTTTTGCAGTGGCCGGGATAGCGCGACTTTCGGAGCGACGTTCCAGCGACGATTCTCCGTCGGGCTCCATTAGAAAAAAGCAAAATCCGCCGAAAAAAGGGTCCTGTAGAAGCGACCGCGACGCGCGACATGGAGCTAAGACAGCTCCATTAAATATCATTAGCCGGCGACTTCTCGCGATATCGCACGGCAAAAATGCGCAATATCGCGGCGGAAATCGCGCGATATATCGCTACGTGTGAATGGGGCATTAGATTGCAAGCTCCTTAAATGCAGGGACTGATGCAAAGCTCTGCGTAAATTGTCAGCGCTGTATAAATACCTGTAATATTAGTCAGTTGATAAGGAGCTGGCCCTCATGGGTCGTGACAATTATCGTGAGATGTGTCAATCACGTGCCACATATCTGCGGCACCATGGAAGAAAAGGCACTTCCGTGATGCTGCATATATGTGTTGTGCCAGCAAAGGAAGGGGTTTGGGGCCAAGCTAAAGAAAATATGAAACATGATTCTGAGTTTGAAAGTCAGAATTCTGTGTTTAAAAGTCAGAATTCTGAGTTTGAAAGTCAGAATTCTGAGATTTAAACACAGAATTCTGACATTCAAAGTCAGAATTCTGAGTTTCAAGCTCAGAATTTTAAAAACAGACTTCTGAGATTAAAAGTCAGAATTCTGAGTTTGAAAGTAAGAATTTTAAAAACAGAATTCTGACTTTTAAGTAGTTTTTTAAATCATGGCCCCGGAGCTCTTCTGTAGGGTTTGGATACCCTATCTAATTACAAAAAAACAAAAAACAAAAACATATATGATAAAACAAGGAAAATAAATTATATTCTAACACAATCTATTGCCAGCTTCCTGTCCTCTGCTCTCCTCTGCAACACAGCAGAAGCCATTAAATGGTGCTGTCTAATGGACTAAAACAGATATTGACAGTCATATAGTGGGTAAGATTCAATGGGTAAGTAACAATAGCCCACTACTTTTTTATTGCCTCTTCTTGATATGAGAGCAGGGCAGCAAAACGGTAAAAAAATTCCACGAATTATGAATATAGCTTGTTGCAATACTATGAAATATCAGCAGACAAGTGCTATGTATTCATAGTGCACACTGATCAGCTAGAACACTGTATAAACTGACTGTTTTACCCCCAGGATCTTGGCAAGCAGTCCACAACACCTACGTTTTGCTTGTTCAAACAACTACAAAGGGATATTTGTGGTATTGCCAAGCTGATGTGGTACACAGAAAATAGCATCACAGCATCAGGTAACCATTTCTGTATGCAAAACAAGGCCAGTGGGAATGTCCTGTTCTGTCCCATGGAAAACAATTTACATTCCATTGCACTTATGATATCAAAGTTGATAAATAAATCTCTTCTGAGATATCTGAGTACAATAAAAGTTTGATTTGGAATTTATAAATCAGCAGGTTATACAATACCTAGTACAGTGCTTCAAGCCAGTACCATGCTGACATTACCTAATAATATTTCTCATGGTTGCCATCACCATGAATGTTCAGTTCACAAGCACTTTTTCTTTTGTTTGTTGTTGGTTATATGTACTTAAAGTCCAATTGAACGTTTAGCTTGAATAAATTATATATGTTCCATGTGCATCATATCAAAATGTGTTTAAAACCTCAGAGCCGGTTCACAACATAGGGATGCATTAAACACATGATATCTGTGCATTTAGCACACACTATACCACGATGCATGGTACCATATGCTAGGTGTACTGGTGCGTTGTGTTGCCATTCGTTCTAAACAGCACCCCAGAGCACTCACAAAGAGTATGTGTTGCAGCATCGCACAATGTGCGGTACCGCAATAACTTGTGTTGCCGTTGGGTGATAAAAAGTAGTGTGTGCATTACTTTTTGTGACCCAATGACAAGGTGCTGCATTGCATGCCTGCCAGGAGGTGCGTTGGGGTGCCATTCAGAATGAATGGCAACGTAACACACCATTACACCTAGTGCACAGTATCACATGCTAAACAGACAAGGTCAGACCCATGTACAGTATATGCAATAAGCCAAGCATATGTTCTTTGCTGATGGTAGAGCTCTGACTTAAAAAGAGGCATGTCAGACTTCTGCAGAGAGACTACTGTTTCCAAACAGAGAGCGAGCATCCTTCTCTACTGCATGCAGACAAGGTACTGGACTTTCTATGCTGCGGATGCTTTCTAAAGACAATTCTTGGATTCAAATCAAGTGACTTTACCTAGGCTGAGATGATGTCACCGGTATGTTGCAGGCAGAAGGAAACATTTTGTCTGTCTCATCTCTCCAAGAACTGAACAAATACCTGGATTTCCAGGACTGTATCATTTCCAAGCCAGCATCTTAGTGGATGCTGACTTTGGATGTTGTCTGAAAAAAGTTGGTGATGTCCTTCTGGAGAAACAAACAGATGAAGGCATTGTCAGGGGGAGTACTCTGATCTCTGTGAGAGGTAATAAATATCTTTAAGGCCCCTTTCACACAGGGGCGGTCCGATCGGGTCTGCCTGTCAGGTTTTCAAGCAGACAGGATTGGATGTCCAATGCTAGTCTACACCCGGTTACCCCCGACTCTGGCCAGGTCTGGAAAAACAAATGGATCAGAGATCTATTTTGCCGAACCTGACCATGCCAGAATGGAGGTAATCTCATATAAATGGACACATGACATGGGGTCTGGAAGTTTTAGTTCTTTCCGTCATCACAAGATGGAGGAAGAAACTGGACTTGAAAAAACCTCGGTGACATCCGATCTGTACTGCTCCAGCCAGGAGGGGATCTGTCCATGGATCCGCTCCTGATCAGCCCTTGTGTAGGAGCCTAACGCTTGCCATACACTGTAATATATTCTTTGTTCAACCCGTCGGCTGTACAAAGAAAATATTACAAATTCCTCCATCAATGCTTACAAGTGTTGATCGAGGATTCTCCTGCTGCTTCCTTTGTATTCTGGCAACGGGCAGAATACCCGAACACAGCCGGCAGCTCATTGCCTGCCCGCTCTCTGTCATTCAAAGATTTTCTGACCAGCTCCTTCGATCAGCTGATCGAGAAATGCTGGCCGAATGGACGCCAACAGTGGCACCCACTGTGCAAATTTCGGCCTGTTCGTCAAGAACCGGCCACAATTCACACAGTATATGGCTACCTTTGTTGTCACACTTACCTAGCATGCATGTCCCTTACATTTTCATGTATGTAATGGGTAAAGTATAACACTAAGGCCTTGTCCACACAGTCTTCAGGGAGACCGTAAAATTATACACATGCTTTGCGTTGCAGCAAGTTTTAAAAAGCATGGCGGTGCCACATGCCAAACATGGCAATTGCAATAAATGGGGCCACACCAAAACTCTGTGCCAACCTCTAGGTCTCAGCGCAGTTTTCCAGTGCCAAATTCCCTGTAGGATTAAAAAAAAGACCTTTGAAAGGTGACCCACCACAGACTGCTTTCAGATGGGCGGTGGAGCCAACCGCCCATGTGAATAAGGCCTTAAACATATTTATTACCTCTGATGCTAGATCCACTTGGATTGACTTTCATTCACAGAACCTGATTATGGTTGATGAATCTAACTGGAAACTCTTTTCGGGCATGTACTGATGTAAATTATTCTATGTACTAAACGACGTGCTGTGGAAATTGCTGGTGCTATATAAAATACATAGAAGACAATTTCCATTGATTCAGTGACTAGAGTTTGGAAAATATTTTTACAGAAAGCCAGAAATCAGTCTGTAACATCTGAATTATTTTATGATCATTTGAGTTCTGACATTCTTGGTATGATTGCACAATTCACTGTTATCATATATTACTGGTATGAACGCTTTCCAGTACTTGAGAGGGTGGAGAAATTAAATGGGAAAAGGTTTATTTCAGTTGTTTTCTATAAAATTCACAGTGCAAAGATGGTGATGCCATGTTTTCTTCTAAATAATTTATGTTACCGAAGCAGCATGTGTGATATTGTAGAATAAAAGATTTGTTTTGATTTACATGTCATTTGCATCTTGTTACAGGTTACTACCAGAGAGTCCAGATGTCTGTACATAATATTTATCGCACCTTATGGAATGTAGTTTCAAAAAGAATGTCTTTTCAATGGTGTCATTAAGGCAATAGACAAATGTAATACTAATACTAATGAACATAATAATAATTGCTATTATTATAATACACAAGCCTATACCTTTAGACATTTTGTGAAATGTAACTGATTTGCCTTGTAATTAAAATTGATACGAAAACTGACATTGAAATTATTTTTCACAAAATGATGATAATATTGTAAAATACGCAGCCATCGAAAATACTCACAAGTTTCCCTTTATTATTAATAACTAGTTAAAACTCCCAGAGAAGGAGTCAAGCCAGGCTATGCAAGGAACAAATGATGTCAAATTAAGTCTTCGATTGTCAAAGCTACCGCTATTAAAATAAATCTAATGAGCACCTTTTCAGACTTTTCAAACTTCATTTCCACTTGGCTTTAAAAAAAAACATGTTTTCTTTCCTAAGAAGCCACATTTAAAAAGTCCTTAGAACTTTTACAATGAAAATAAGATCTCAGGCACATTTGATGTCATGTGTGCAAAAGATGGGCACCATGGGAGGGTTGAGAGTAGATCAGGAGATCCTCAAGCATGGTTGGTCTCAAACATCAAAATAGGCCTTAATCTCTTCTAAATCTTTCTTAATGTAACTCTTGATTCCTTCTTGATACAGACTATGCTGGCTGGACCTTTGGCAATTGAGGGTCAAGTGGTATTGCAGTCTTTATGCTATATGGCAGGACAACATGAAAAGGTTCCTATGTATACTTCACCCTCAACCAGTTACTCACCACATCTCTATATGTGGGGACAGTGACAGCTTGCTTCCTCTAGGTCTGACACTATTTTCCTCAGCAGCCAACATCTTCAGGAATATCCCCCAAGAGGGGAGATATTCAGAATCCTTCCAACCCCTAGGCACATGGCCTGGTGATAGGGGAAGCTCTTTGATGATGACATCCTCACAGGGCAAAAGCCCATGGGGGAAGAGGGAAAACATGAGGTGTCCCAGACATTGAACAGATTTCCCAGCATACATCCCCAGGCTGCCCAAGCTGGCTGATTTGCTAGGTCATTAAACATCCATAACACAGAATTATACCTCTTCAGTGGGCCCTGCTGGAGCACGCTTACACAGAATGTGGCAGAGAAAATACCCTCTATGGTTAGAGAATGACTCCTGTAGAGGTGCAGTTAGGGTGACTGTAGCTCACTGCTGGCTATAGAAATTTCTACAATCCTACTAAATTAGGAATTTAAAAAAATACTACATCCCTAAACTTTTAATTACGTTGTCCCTTTATTTTTAACATGTCGCATCACCTCTATTGAAGTTATTGCTATTGGGTGACCTGTCAGCATTTTGACCTCCACAGTTGGTCAAAAATTGGGAGTCTAGTTATAGTGACAAATGGGTCTGAATGTCCAATGCTTTTCTTTGATATCTTTGGACTTCATTCACATTTTATTTTACATTGTTTCTGGCTTACTGGTTTATATGCTTTAAAGTACATGTAAACTTAATCACTAAAAGCTCATATAATCCTTAATATGTTAATGAAATTTTATTTAAAAAGCTTATTGAATTTAATTTAATTTTTGCTATTTCATTATCTTTTAAATTGCAGATTTTATTAAAATCATATCTGGGGATTCTGCCATGAAGGTCCTTGTTTAGGTACTTCTTGTTATAGGGTTACAATCTTCTGTCCCTATCTCTTAATTGTGCTCCTGCATTGTCACATTGCTCCTGTCATTATCATATTTGCTTCCGAGACTGAAAGTGGCCACTTCAACACATCTTATGCAGGCAGGGCTGCCCCTATAATCAATTGAACGCCTCAGGCGGCATCTCATTAGAGGGGCGGCAGGTGTGAGGGGGGGTGGCAGAGGGGCAGCGACAACGTCCCAAGTTGCTAAGAGGTCTTAGCAACCTGTGACGCTCTGTCTGCTCTGTCCAGCTTACCACCCAGCTCACTGACATCATCGGTTGCCAGCGAGCTGAGCGTGATGCTCTGGCTGGTATCTTGCCGTGCTCCTGGAACCAGTGACGTCAGTGAGCTGGGTGGGACTTGACAGAGAGCCACTGACAGGCACGGCTCTAACACAGCCGCATCTGACCCCCCACTATCAGCAGCAACCTGCCTGTATAATTCACTGTTGACACCATTAGGAAACCTGCCCTGAAAAATGCCACATAGCCACTGCTGGAGTTTATGCATATAGATAGGAAGTAGCTGAACAGAAGCTTCAGGAGATCAGCAGCACTAAAAACAAGTAATTCATTTGTATAATGGGTGCAATTGCTATGATAATCAGTGCATTAGCAAACAAAATGTCATTCAGTTAAGGTTTAAAGGGAATCTGGGCAAAGTAACAGGTTCATATAATTTCCCCCTCCTCAGAAAAATGCATACCCACTTTCCCTTTAACTCACTGGAAAGAACGAAAAATACCTGGTACTTCTGAGCACGGGGGAGTATTACTTTATTCCCTTTTTCCCATGTGACAGTACTGGGGCTTGGTGATTGGCCCAACATTGTCACAAGAGGACAGACATGAGGACAGCCCTGTGTAAGCTCCAAGTCCAGCATGGGCAGACACAAGTGTTTCCGGGGACTTCATGAAATGTTACTTCTGAAAAATGTTCCTTTTCTCTTGAATTCTACATAACAGTGACATTCCTGCTATGTGAGGGTGCCTGGACACCCCTGCATCTACAGTTGTATAGCTGTATATCTGCAGTGTGAGGTCTAAGGCACTGCTGCCTCTGACTGCTAGCCTCAGGAGATTTAGAATGGGATTCATTGATATCACTGCTATGTTACTCACTGTTCTCCTTGCTGGGGACTTTGACAGCAGGAAGCAAAGCCCTTCAACTACCAAGATGGCTACCCCCAAAAAAGACAGAGCATGGGATGGTAAGTCAGTAATGGGGAAAGACCAGCTGCAGAGCTGCAGACACTAGGCAATATCGATGACCAGTCCTTTGCCCTCTCCCAGGCTTATTTTGGACACAGCTTCCAGAGTTGAAATCTTCTTCAAAGATACATTAACAGTTTGGCTGGGTAAGGTAAAGAGCAATATAATTTCTAAAATACTTTCTGCTCCCTTCTTTGGACTCATTCCTGTGATGGTGTACCCAAAGGCTTTGGTAATGGGGGTCATGTGACCACACTTAAAGGGGAAGATCCGATTTAAGTTTGACTTGGAGGAAATCACAGGATCAAATACTTATGGTTGTGGTTATATCACCAGCACCGGAGGAAGCCTGGAACAGCATTGTTTTCAGGAAAGGTACCTATATCAGCATCTCTATTACGTTTTAATATCCATCTCAGCAAGCCTGCTAATATAGATTTATAGTAAATCTGTCACAAACCTGGGCAATTATAATAAAAGCAAATAATAAAAAGATACATAAGCAGAGGCTACCTTTGGTGTAAGCACCATGTCAAAATGAAGAGTACATCCAGAGACATAGACAGCTGAGGCTGTATCCATATATTTCCTGTAAAAGTCAAATTTGGCTTCACCCATCCCTAGCTTTCCTATTGATCGTGAGGCCACCCATCTAATTAAAGAAGCAATAGGGAAGCTTCTGGTTTCCACTGTAGGCAGCCCTTGCTAATGCATTTTTTTCATAATATGCTCAGTATGAATTGTGACAGATTTACTTTCAGTTAACATTTGAGTATAGGTCTGCATTAAGTCCTATGGTGCAGCAGTGGCAGTTATTTATAAGTCCGCTGTAGACATATACAGAGATTTCAGTAAGGCAGTAATTCATAGCAAAGATTTATAATTCTTTTGGAGATGTAACTTTAATAAACTGAAATCTGATTGGTCGTTATGGGTGCACTTTACAAAATATATTTCCCACTCAATTTGCAGGGAAATGCTTGATAACATTCTTTAAAGAGAAATTGTCAGTGTCATGGCATTCAGAGGTTTACCTCACTTCACATGCCTGAGGGTTTCTTGAAGCTGACCTTTAGGCTGGAATAACATCTATGCATTTTTCTCCCTAATGTGGTATCACGTATTTTCATTGTGCGCTGCGATTCACTCTGCAATGAATGTCAACATGCATCATAATGCACATGATTAGTGATGTAAGAACTGGCTTGGGTTCGGTTCACTTGGACAGTCGCCGAAACGAGTTAGAAATCTGGGTTCAAAAAATGTGTAAGCGAACCAAACCCAGGGTCACCTGTGTCCTAGTGGCTGGACCACACAGCATCACTGGTTGGTAGGACACAGGCACCTGCACTATAACATCCCACTAGCATCTTAGCAAACAATAATGCCGTGGGACAGCCAGTGTCTTAGTAACCAATACTGCGTCTTAGCAACCAATGATGCTGTGGGACCACTAGCATCTTAGAAATCAATGACGCTGTGGTACCACTAGCGTCTTTGTAACCAATTACATTGTGGGACCACAAGTGTCTTAGCAACCAATGACACTGTAGGACCACTAACGTCTTATCAATCAATGATGCTGTAGGACCACTAGCATCTTAGCAACTTATGATGCTGTGGGACCGTCAGCGTCTTAACAACCAATGATACTGTTCGGCCGAACAGCCGTGAGGTTGGGTGGGTGAACTGGCCAATTGTTTGCCCACTTGGTGGTCAGCCAACAGCTTGGGTTTGGGTCGAACCAATGGTTGACCTAAACTGGAAGCTCATCCCTAGTCCCTAGACATGCATTGACTTTTATCTTAAGGCAGGCAATGACTCATTCAATGAAAAACGCATGAAGCAAAAATGCAAAGGTGCGAATCCAGCCTTACAAAAATAGATCTCACCTGCAGCACAGCATGGGGTAAAATATGGTATTGTACCTGAAAATTTTATTATTCCCTATGGTAACAGTTGTATTTTTGTGGTCAGAGAGAAGCAATTAAATTGAACCACATACCCTTGGTATGCCCTGAAATTGGAGCACTGTATTATATCAATACCATCTTCAGGAGCTGGAGTCAAGCTTAGGTCTAGGCTATCCCGCACTTCACTAATGGTCAGAGAGAGGGACAGTCATTGTAATAGACCAATAGTGAAGCCTGGTTTTTAAGCATTTACCCAGTAGAGGTGCTATGTCACTCTATCTGATAACAAAAGTTTGGGCAGTTTTAAGTGACTTTTAAGTGACCACATATCAGTGTATCTAAACCTAAGAACAAAAATTTAATATATTGCAGCTTACCAGTCCTTAGATGTGGTGGCTGCATCAGTCTTCCTTTTCCAGGATTTGTTCCCTTTTCACCTGGTGATCCTGCCAGTAACACACTTCCTATCCTAGGGTGACAATGCTTTGCTCCTTTCATATTGTTTTAGGTGGCTGCCCATAACATATGTGGCTGCCCATAACATTAAAAGGAAGGTAGGTAGGTAGGCAGGTTGGTAGGTTAAATAGGTAGACGTAGGAGGTAGGCCCAAGCTCAACCATTATAGAGAAAGTCAAGATTTACTTCAGATGTATATATATCTGGATCCATTGATTGACATGTGGCTTTCACTGAACCTTTGATTATGTTTTTTTTGATCATGCTTAGCTTCAGGTGTGATGATTTTTTGATAGGTTTACATTTGCTTAGCACTATATTTCTATAATTTTCTGATATGTCCTTTAAGAATGAAAAGTCACATCTGATTGGTGACTACTGGTAATCCAGATTTATACATTATTATTATTATTATACAGGATTTATATAGTGCCAACAGTTTGCGCAACGCTTTACAATATAAGGAAGACATTACAATTACAAGACAAGACAAGACGGTAAGGAGGGCCCTGCCTGTGAGGGCTTACAATCTAAAAATAAATCAGCCCCATAAGACTTGTTTACCCATTGCTAGCAATAGGACACTGACAGAGTTTTGCATGACTTTTAAAATTACAAAAAAATAAAAGATTAAATTATGTATTTGTAGAGAATATTAACGAAGATACAAAAAAATACAACAACTGAAAAAATTAAAAGGGCATCAGCAAAAGTCAGCAAATCACTGCATGATCTACCTGTATTGAGGCTGTAGATAACTATTCAGACAATTCCAGTGTAGCACAGATGATGCTGCTGACCTGATGTGTTCATTTCTAGCCTTTTCAAATGATAATCTCTCTTTGCTAAGGACTATTTTCCCCTTGGCGAACCCATAACTGAGTCTGTAATCAGCCACAAAAGAGACATCGGTTCAGGCCGGTGGGTGTATTTACAGCCGCTCTAAAGCAAGTATCTGTGAGCAGAAATATCACTGTCATTACATTTTACAGGCCACCGTAACCCGCTATATGGTGTCGTCTGTGTAAAGATGCGGGAAATATTTAAACTGCTTTCTGCTGAGTCCTCAACATCCTCTGAATAAAGTGACCCTGTTGCTATAAAAACCATGACATACCTGTAGAGAAGACAGTACATACTCACCTCTCCATCTGCCCAATGCTGCTCTGTTCCTCAGAAAATGTCCCCCGAAGTTTGCAGAAACACCTAGTTCCTAGCAATTCTCACATCTCTCATATTAGTATTTCATCTGTGTATTTAGCTTTTTTTGCATGAAATTTAGCTTTAATCAACAACAAACAAAATATCACATAAATCAGATTTCAGAATACAAACCACAGCTTTTAATGAATATTTCTAATATGGTTCAACTTGATGGACTTTTTTCAACCCGTGTAACAATAGTAAATGAATTGGTGTGCACATAATTGTCTATTACAATGTTAAATCAAACTGAACTATAAGATAATATTGTGTTTGGTATAGTAAATGACAAATATGCTATAACTTGTCCAGTAAGTTATGGTGGCAAATTATTATTATTATATACAGGATTTATATAGCGCCAACATTTGTGCAGCGCTTTACAATATAAGAAAGACATCACAGTTACCATACAAATTAAGACAAGAATAGATGGTACTGAGGGTATAACACTACACAGTAAGACCCAGATTGATAAAATAGTTTTATGGTAAACAGAGCGGAATGTCCTTAAAAAAGTCATCTCAGACCTTTTCTCTGTCGCTCCCCCTCCCTTTCTTCTCTGCACCCCGAGAAACCCACTAAGTAATTTCAGCAGCTAGAGAGGCAGTTCATGTATCGATCTATGCAGGGAAATTGCAATTGACTGCAGCTCCAGATCCTCTCTGTCTCTGGATGGTAAAACTGCCCTTTAATTTTCACACCCAGAAACGTATTGTTCTTTATTTCACACAGGAAAAAAAGCTGTTGCTTTCCCTATGCTTAAAATGCAGACACCGGCTGAGTCAGAATGACAGGGTAGACTCTATAGCCATTTCAGTAGAAAAATCTTTACTACTGTTTAAAGAGCACCACAAATGAAAACCTTCATTTTTTTATGACGGTGCAAGCTTATTAAATGTTTATGTTCCTTCTCCTTTCTTTCTTTATCTGACCCTGACTTGAATTAGAGAGTCACAGGTGAGAAGTCCCAGTGAGTGAACAATCACCATAGCGACTCAAGCGGCCGCTATGGGGCCCGGGGCACAGGGGGGCCTGCCCAGGGTATCCCCCTGATGCTGTGTGGGCCGCCTGTCACTGGCGGCTGTGAGAAGGAACACGCCGCTGTGCAGATCGCTGACAACCTGTCAGTGATCTGTGCAGCGGCGCATTCCTCCTCACAGCCGCAGCTGAGTCAGTGACAGCCAGCAGCTGCGGAGGAGGCCATGCGCACTAGCTCCATCTGCTGTATATCTCCTACTGGGAGTCACCGAATTTGACGTGCCCAGTCGGAGAGCTCGACAAGTCGGAGCCTTCGATAGAACACTGACGTCGGCAGCGAAGTAGGAGGCGGGGCCCGGCGATGGAGGAGGTGGAGTCGGAGAGCGATCGAGGCTGACAGATAAGAGGGTTTGACCAGCCCACCTGAGACCCTGCCGAGCCCACCAGAGAGACAAAATGTTGCTATGGGGCCCTGTGATTTCTAGTTACACCTGCTGTTCTGCCCTGATGATAATGCATGAAGTGTTCCAGCTTCTGAGTATACATTAGAGCAGTCTTCCTCAATCAGGGTCCCATGGCACCCCAGGGTGCCTTCTGCTTTCCTCAGGGGTGCCTCAGAATTTTGCACAGCAACATGCCTTTTCATGGTGCAGGCAGGCTTCTGATGTGAAGGGGGCTCCTGATGTGAAGGGAGGAATCTGATGTGAAATTATTAATATTATACACGATTTTTATAGCGCCAACAGTTTGCACAGTGCTTTGCAATGTAAGTAAGACATTACAATTAACAATACAATTCAAGATAAGATGGTAAGGATCTGGTATATATTTTGGAGGGGCTACAAGTCATTTTTTCCATTTTAGTCAGGGGTGCCATGTTAAAGGGTGCCGTGACTTAAAATAAGAGAAATGCTGCATTAGAGTATCAGATTGTAGAGACGTGTAATTAGGAATAATGAAAACAACTATGGGGCTCTAGTGTTGGGAGACAGCATGTTTTATCACCATTAGTTTAGGCATGTAAGGCAGCGCAAAGAGAAATTATAATAATCTCATTTTAGAAGCTCATATCGTCATTTCTTTTGCTGCCATAGAAACATGAATTTTTATTGTATTTGGTATGTTCCTCTGTCCCCCCAACTCCTATTTTGTTTTTAGTTAGTGCATTTCTTGGCTGAAACTATCTGCTTCCTTACAATTGCCAAGTTTAGTTTCATTTTCCAAGCAAAGATAGGGCTTGGTACAGTCATTGTCTCTTTACAGTTCAAAAGACTGGAAAAAACATCCTCTGTACTGCACTCATCTGAAGCAAAACTATGTTGGATTAAACTCTTCTGTGTCTTATTGAAGAGTGAAGCTGTCAGTGGATTCTGGTAAGTCAGCAAGTGGCTGTACTGTCTGGACAGACTAAAATCTAAGGAGGTGTGTCATTGCATAAAATGGCAATTGAAACAGAACATCTATTAAAGTGTATCTATATCCACATTTTTTAAAGTTTTGAATAGAATTAGCTTAGAACCCCTATCAGGTTTTACTGTTAACTGGGGTTCTTTCTCCTCACTTTCGGTTCTGGGGACAACATTTTAACAGGCCGAAATAAGAGAAAAACAAGAAAACAGACAACTATTAAAAGTGGGCAGAGGTTGTACCATTCCCCTACTTAACTCAAAAAGCAATTTTACTTCGGTCCGTGTTGCTGTTAGTAATATTTTCCCTCACTTCCTGTCCTGCGGACAACCTTTTTACAAGAAAGGAACTGATGGGACCTCTCCAACGGAGCTTCAGGCGACAGTGAAAAGCTAACAGGAGCTCTAGTCTTTCACCACTCTATCCAACATTTTTTTAAAGTTTTGGCTACAGATACTACTAATCTGACCAAAAGCCTGAAATCCTATTGGTTGCTGGGGGTTACTGCACTTTGCATGTCATCATTGCACTTTATAAAGTCTTACTGAAAAAAATCTAAATTTATAAACTATTTGCATTAAAGACAAATTTGTATCTGGCCACATATGCAATTAAATGAATTCTAACACATGAGCTTAGAATGACAAAAAACAGACTAATTACTTATGGGAGTTATACGGCATAGTAGAGACAGGTCAGGGGGGACTTCTCTGCCAGTTAGGGCAAATTAATCCTTCTGTTGTTCATTGCAGCCCACTAGCACCTGCAGAAGCAAAGCAACTTCTTGACAAAGCCCTTATCCTGACAGATTGCACATACAACACTACGACACCATCTGGTCCATGGGGCAGGCAATGTAGGGTAGATGAAATCTTCAGGTTCACTCCAATAACCTTATCCTTTTCTACTTTCCTGGAGAAAATAGCTACACAGCTTTCTTGTAGAAAAGCTACACAGCTTTCTTGAACAACACAGTTTTTCCAGATTCTTAGGGCTTTGGGTAAACTTTCCAGCACAGCGTACATTGTCAGATTTAAAACTGAGACATCTTTCCTGAAGAGATATTGTTCACTGCTACAGCTCCATTCTCATTGTTGCTTGGGCTTCCCCTGACATGTATATCTGCTTTCATAACTTCCACCAGTGCTTCCTTTTTTTGCATGGTAGCTGAGCTGTGATCCAACACACCCACAATGGCTTGGTTCCTCTGTCTGACCTTTGACCTTCATTGCTTTCACAATACTTATTGATAAGGTCCTGTGGTGACACGTAGGCAGCATGATTTGGAGAACTGGTTCTTGGCATGGAAAGTGTTTTCCCACAACTGCATTTCATTCAGGGATTCTGGTGCATTCATATTCAATACGTTTGGAAATCGTGACCTCATGGGCTTGTACGCCCTATAAACAAAACAATACCCTCAGACATTACTATTAACCCTTACACACGCACACACACATATATGTCTATATCTATATATATATCTATATATATATCTATATATATATATATA
>NW_017306646.1:783591-791884 GCF_000935625.1 Nanorana parkeri | reverse complement strand
TATATATACAATTGTAAATAACTGACTCCACAATAGAACATTGGTTAAATAAGACCCTTTATTGGGCTTTAAAATCAACAATAACTTTATTAACCATTTAAAAACGTTAACCATAACAACCAAAATTGGGAAGTCACAAGACTCAAGCAAAAGTCTGTGAAAAGTACCACTCACCAGACCACTACTTCCTGTTCACCCACAAAGTCTGCGACATTACCCCCAAAAAGATGACTACGACAAGTACCAGAATCCGGGAGGGAGGGTGGGAAGCAATTCCAAAGATGCCCAGATGAGGATGACTTGATGACTCATGGTGAGCTATGGTAAATATAAAGCTGCCCAGTAACTAGGACCAGTCTTTATAAACTCAAGGATACCACAATTGGCCAGATGTTTTCCCTCCAAAATGCAGAGGACCAATCTTGATGCCAGCTACCCTGCGATTCTGCACAGTGACCGCCTCAGCTACTACCGTGTTTCCCCCAAAATAAGACACTATCTTGGCTCAAAAAAAACACACCAGGTCTTGTTTCAGGGGGTAGGTCTTATTTTTTTTTTTATGTACAACAATCCAAAGTTAATGTAAATCCAAATCCAAATTAAATAATCCAAAATGGCAAAGTTAAGGTTGGGAGGTTGATCAGGGCAATCAGGGGTGTCATACCTTTCCAAGAGCAATTTGGTAACCAATCGCTGGCCAGAATGAGCGAAGCACGCTTTACCTATCGAATCTTCACAGGCGAAGTGCATTTGGTATTACTCCGCCTGTGACAGGAGCCGGCACTATAGGGGAAGCATCGACTTATGCGGCTCTGCTCCCTCCGCTGCCGCCTCGCTTCCTCTAGCGCTGGCTTTGTTGGCAACACTGATTCTCTCCCGCCTCTTCCGCGGCTCTTTAAGTTCTTCCTTATGCCACCACCGGCCCTTGGAATGGTCACAACCAGGTCTTATTATCGGGGTAGGTCTTATATTTTAGCAATTCCCAAAAATAATACTAGGTCTTATTTCCGGGGTAGGTCTTATTTTCTGGGAAACACGGTAGGTAAGTGTCATATCGATACCTTCTAATCTGCCCAGCTACAGAGTCATGACCTTAGCAACCTGTAATAACAAAAAGAGCCAGCAGCGTATCCGACAACATAACATATGAAAGCATTTTTTTTTTTTAATATACCCTTTAATATATATATGAAACAATTATTAAATAATTAAAACCAATATTAATAAGAACTATTGTTTTGAAAGTGCGACAAATCCCATGGGGCCACTACTCCTATTCGTCTTTTTCATGGCCCTAACATGATTACAGCAGACAAAAGCATATGTATAGTCAAAGTGTACAGTGCGACTGCTATGGGTCCCGGAGCTGTCTGGCTTCAAAATATTTTACGAAGGTAGCAAACTAGCAATAGCATTTTGAAAATATATCTACATGAAAAGAATGTATGTTTAGTCAGGAAAATTGTAAGCAATTAGAATTCTGTTTTGCTAAAGGAAAGGTTCTTAAAAGGGATATTAGAAAGACCCCATTAAGGGTTTTGATAAGGAGCCCCATCACACATAGTTACCTCCTTGGCAGTGTACCTACACTCAAATATTAACTAAAACTGTATTAACAGTATGGTAATAGTTCTGCTAACGGACCTGTACCCTTGAATTGTATTGTGATTGTAATGTCCTCCTTATATTGTAAGTGCTGTGCAAACTGTTGGCGCTGTATAAATGCTGAATAATAATAATAATACTGAGAGAATATGAAGGCTTTCATTACTAATTTCTCCTTTTGAAAATGCTAGTTGTCTGGCTTTCATACTAATCAAGTGCCTTAATACTTTCTAGGGCACTGAGATGGAACACATATGCAGATCGGGAATTTGGAAGGGCTGAAATACCTACCTTACATGGAGAAAAGTCAGTTCCCACAAGCTCCCTCCAGTGTCACACATAACCAGATATTTGTTCATATGATCTCTGCTAAAGAGGAGGATCAGCTAATCTGAACTGTCACCACCGTGGTGGTGATGGGAGTCTTGAAAGGAGGAACCCCAGTCATCTTCCATGCTACAGCAGTACTGTTTTAACGTTCCCTGGACCAGTTGCCTAGTAACCCGCAAAGCTACGCACTACAAGGAGGCAGCAGAGGGAAGATAACATGTTGGCTTCCACTGTGCTGTGAAGCAATGAAGTAAGGTAATTTACAATTCAAGTCCTAAGAAAGCCACAGCATTGTAGTATTTTGCTATTTCAGCTAGCTTATCTCCAATTGAACCACAGACATTTTTGTTCTGTGAGGAAGGTGTCCAAACACATGAGTGAACTTGTTGGACGTTCAAAAGACCCTGAGATAATTATCCAACAGTATACTGTATTATGGATAGTAAGCAATAAGAGCAAATGAGCAATAACTATTAGTCATTGATCATATCAGCTAGTAATTTTGAGCCACTTTCCTGTAATGTCTTCTCCTTATAGAGAGGTAAGCATAGGTTGTATTATCCACTCTGAAGACATATCACCCTAAGTTAGCTAAAAACTGGATATCTTTGGTGTCTGGTCATTCCAAATGATATATTCAGGAGTCCTCGGGTGTTGCTACCTTGACTCTGTCTGTATATCTCAATCTTCACACCAACAACAATGCCAAGCATAATTTTCATCATTTCAGGATAATTCACAGGAAAATTAAATTATATGCAAAGTTTCAATATGCATGTTCACGTCTAACGAACTACCTGTCCTTGGTAATACAATTTCAAGTGAAGGTCTTTAACTGGATCATTATTATATTTTCACCATTCATAACTGGACATTCAGTATTTTATGAAATTGGCAATTATTACTGACAATCCATCAAAAATGTTTTATCCAATTCCATACCTATCCTATTGCCAATGAATACTAAATACAAGTCACCCTTTATTATTAGGGCACCCTGCTCATATATGCCTCCAAGGCTTTTTTTTCAGTAAGCACAAGTTATATGATTCCCACATGTGCTATACATATCCTGCTCTTTATTATGCTGTGGTGGGTATTGTATCTCATAGGTTACTATTATATTAAGGGTCAGGGAATTGGAGTTTCTTTCCATTGCCATTTAGCTGTGGAGTTTTGGATTAAGTTTTGGTCGTAACGTTTTTCTTTTCATTTGTTTGTTAGTCAGCTGGCTTATGTATTGGAATCTTTTAATGCTGACCAATTCTTTGGTATACATAGGAATTGGACATGTGATATATTGGTCTTCCAGCATAGTAGATAATTGCTGTGAAAGTCTATCAGGGATATTCACAAAAGGACAAGTGAACAATCTAGGACAGGGGTCAGCAACCTTTTACACACCGAGTGCCATTTTTGCAACCGTCAGACAAACGGGTGCCGATGAACAATAGTGCACCGCAGTGTTAAACTTCAATTTTTACACTTATAGTTGTAGTGCTAATAATAAGTTCAACTCAATAATTATTTGAATGTGTTTATCTTGCCATTAGCAGCACAACTATAAGTGGAAAAAAAACAATAACTGGTGCACACACAAAATATTAGACATGTGCGATTCATTTCGCTCCGAATCAAAATTTGATGGATGCCCCCTTAATTAAAGGGCTACCCCGATGCAAATAAGCCCCCTGGCCCGCAGACCCCCACAACCACCGGGTCAGGGTTGTGGGGAAGAGGCCCTTGGTCCCGTCGGCATGGCGACACCCTCCCAATGTCGAGGGCACGTGGCCTGGTAAGGCGCAGGGAGGGGGGGACCGCTCGCTCGTCCCCCCCCCCCCCTTTCCTGCCCTGCCGGGCCAGTGCTCGGATCAAGGGTCTGGTAGGAATGTTAGGGGGGACCCCACGTTTCCCCCTCCCATTTTGGGGGGCTGGGGTTCCCCTTTAAAATTCCAACCAGACCTAAAGGGCCTTTTATCGATTTTGGGGGGAACCCCACGCACTTTTTTTGTTTGAACTTGGGGGGTCCATCCTAACATACCTACCTACGATACCTAAAAAAAAAAATTTCTAATGTCACTTTGCTGCTACTAAATTTCGTCCAACAAATGAAATTTCGTCCAGACTACCGCTCACGAATTTTGTCCGAATCCCGAAACAAATTCAATTTCGGACCCGAATCCCAAAAAAAAAGATAACGCAAAATCCTAAATCAAAATGAAACAAAACAATTTTTTTGCTGGTGCACATGTCTACAAAATATGTTCATGTTTACATGTGCTGAAAAGTAAACTGTGCCTACAATTTGAATGTGATCCCCGTGTCTGTGTTGTATGGCTCAGTTGTGCTATGTCTGACGTGTAGGGTGTTACCTTCATTTGACCTCAGACCAGCACCAAAGCACACTTTGCACGGCAGACCTCAGACCAGAACCAATGCACAGCATACCTCAGACCAGAACCAATACACACTTTGCACTGCAAACCTTAGACCAGCACCAATGCACGGCAGATTTCAGACCAGCACCATTGCGCAGCAGACCTCAGACCAACACCAATGCATGAAAGATCTCAGACCAGCACCAAGGCACTACAGATCTCAGACCATCACCAATGCACTGCAGATCTCAGATCAGCAACAATGCATGGCAGATCTCAGATCAGCACCAACGCATGGCAGACCCCAGACCAGCACCAATACACACTTTGCACTGCAAACCTTAGACCAGCACCAATCCGCACAACACCCTGGACCCAACACAGCACCCTGGACCCAGAGACTGATTACTCCAAGTCTAGAGCCACAGGTGGGTGGGCCAAGTTTGTAATTGACAGCCGGCTCGAGAGGGCTGTCAATTACAAACCGTAAAGAGTAAGTTCGCGTGCCATCTGACAAGGGCTTGCGTGCCAGGCTGGGCACGCGTTCCGGGGGTTGCTGACCCCTGATCTAGGACAACATGAGAGAATTGGAGAGTTTTTGCAAACTAGCAATTGTTCACTCCAAACTCTTCAACCCTTTTGTGAACAACCCTGTATGTATCCATTAAAAATTTTTGAAGAAGGTTTTGGACTAGATTATATATGTTTAATAAATATAAAGTTGAAGAAAATCAATTGTATGCACATTGTGATTAGGAGTGAAGGTGAAACCACCTTCATCATGGTTGACATTGTTCACAAACAGGGATATGTCAGCTTTGCCCACATCACATATTAATATTAGGTCACCAATAAATCTCTTGCAGAAGATGATATTATGGCCAAAACAGGTGTTAGGAGGGAACATTTTGGATTCTAGATAGCCCATGGTTGAATTTGCATACTTCAGTGCAAAATTATTTTCAATTGACAATAGTTTAAGAGTGAGTAGGAAGTGTATCCCTTCCAGTAGGAATTCTGTCTAATTGGCATGAGGGGATCTGTACATAGGTAGCTGGAAACTGCTTTTAGACCATATTCATGTAATATCTGAGTGTAGAGTGAGGTGACATCAAGTGTAATTTAGTGATCTGAGACCTACTAGTCTATAGTGGTGAGTTGTTTTAAAAGGTGAGTAGAATCCTATAAATGGGATAGTAATTTTGTGACATGTCATTGAAGATAGAAGTTAATTAACTGGCATAGGTAGGTATAGAGAGAGAGTCTATGCCCAATATTACAGGTCTTCCTGGGGAGTGAATGCCTTATGAATTTTTAGACTGATATTCAGAACTGGTGCTCTGCAGAACTGATAAAGAGTGAACTCCTGATCTCAGTCAACTTGTCTTCTGCCAACTTCCACTCAACTAAAGGACAAACCAATGCTTAATGCAGTGAAGAGTGATAAAAAGTGCTAATGGAAGGTCAAGTGTAGTGAAAGAAAGATTATTAACTTAATGACTGGAAACTTTGAACTGAAACAAAGATTTTTGTTGTTTTATTTAATTTCAATATTTTAATTGGAATGTTTTCAATTACTGATGGTTTCTGTTTTTTGGTATGGACACCATATTTGTGATGATCCAGCCTGGTTTGTGTCAAACCAAACCAATCAACATTACAAAGTCAAGCTATAATATGCAATATTTCCCTTACACTTGTAGATCACAGTATTTTACCATGTAAACCATGTGTGTTATTTGTAATGGTGTGCTTTAAAGTCAGTTCAGCACCAGATGAAAAAAAAATTAGCCCTTCGAGTCCCCCTCTCGCCCCTGTGCTATCCTTAATTTTGCAAGGTGGAAACCCTAGGTGGATATGAAAAAGGGAACCCCTACTGCATGGCATTCAATAAGAGGCCTGCCAGGAAGAGCAATGAAAAAATAAAATCTAGGCACTTCATAAAACATGTCATGTGAGGCAATGTGAAGAAAACACTTGTCTAAGTGCCTGCTTGTATTGAGCCCTTTGTCTCATTGCACTCTTTCACACTCTGTCATCAATGCTGACTGCTGAGTGCCTTTTTTCGACACCTATGTGTATGCCTGGAAGTCCAGAAAAGTGATGTTACAAATCACATAATTATCTAATTAAAGTACTCAATTAACCACTAGATTAAATATTTAGTCTAGCCCTATATGCATCTAAGCTACCCAACAG
Organism: Nanorana parkeri; assembly: GCF_000935625.1. NCBI lineage: Eukaryota > Metazoa > Chordata > Amphibia > Anura > Dicroglossidae > Nanorana > Nanorana parkeri. The sequence goes on along the minus strand of NW_017306646.1, from coordinate 785,372 downwards.
TTCGCTGCAGCCAGGAGATCCCAGCAACAATATGTAAATAGACTTCCACTATTAAGCCTGTCTATTCTGGCATAAATTCTGTTACACACATAATAAAGCAGTGAAAGGGTTAGAATTGCAAATTGTGCTTAAGCCAAAATGTTTCCACTTGTAAGTTGTGCCAATTCTGGGCACAGTGAGCGAAGATCGCTGTGCTGTTCAATTCTGTGGCAGGGGATCAATATGTGCAGCACACACACATTGCTACAGGCAGCAGGGCCTAATGAAGCTGCTGCTACATTCTCACCAGCCTGTTACCAGAAACATAATTGAGAAAGTCACAGAGAGATGAAGTGGAAAGAGAGAGATTAACGTGAGGAAGAAGCCGAGTGGCAGCTGATGCTGTGTTTGTGGGTGAATGTAGCTGCTTCGAAGCAGCAAAATTCACCAGAGGTGGAGCTATGGCTCTGTCATGGCATCCCATAAGCCTCAGCACTTGGCACTCATCTCCTTTTATACTTCATATCCTGATAATATAATAAGACCTTTTGACTTGCATTACCCTTTCTATGCTGATGGCACTTAAATTAGCTTTTGCTCTTGTCTTTCTTTCTCTCTTGCTATTAACTGCCTTGGCTTTATCTTCATTTAAATGTACATTGCTCTTGATGTGATTTACTCCCCAGAAAGTGACTTTTGTATTATATTTTTAAAGTAAAGGTTTGAACAAAATGCAGAAGTCCACTTAAGCTTGTCTGTGGCCAGCAGTAAGAACAAGCACTACTGGACATTGGTTACAAAGAATTAATATATATTTTATTGACATCGGGACAAGTTATTATTACAGTGACACTAAACATAGGAGTTAAATCTTAAATATGCATTCAATTATCCTATTAACAAAAATTTAGCTTTTTTGTTTATCACTCAGCTGTAGATCCTCAAATCATTTGTAAATTGGTACTGACACTGTCCTTCCTTCTGGAGGGTGGCTACTTTTGTTCACCATGGTCCCTGTTTGTGTTGTAAAGTAGTGATGGGCAGAACAGGCCCGAGTTCAGTTCGTATTCGAACATTCAAAAGTCCGCAAAGTTCGAATTGGAACTCAAACTCAATGCAAGTCAATGGGGGTAGAACTTTCAGAAACGATTGTCCCCTTTAAGAGGGCTTATATGCAAGTTATCGACCCTAAAAAAAAAGGCATGGGGGTCTGGGTACTGCACTAGGAAACAGGAATCAATTAAAAAAATACAAAACAACGTTTTTGAAGGAGCAGTGATTTTTACATCACTTAACCAGTTGACATCCGCGGTGTTAAACCCCCTTCCCAGCCAGGCCATTTTTCAGTATTCAGCGCTGCGGTACTTTGACTGACATTTATTCCGTCATGCAACGCTGTACTGAAATGAATTTTATACCCTTTTGTGAGGACAGATAGAGCTTTCTTTCGGTGGTATTTATTCACCACTGGGGTTTTTATTTTTTTACTATATTAACGAAAAATTACCGAAATTTTATTAACAAAAACAGTTTCCCCTATATTAAATGATAAAACATTTATTATTACCCAATTTTTTGGTAAAATATAAAAGACGGGGTCCCGTCGGGTAAAAAGACACCAAACATGTCAAGCCTTAAAATTGCGTGCGCACGCGAAACCTCAAAAACGATAATAGCCAAAATTGGCCATAGGCGACGCTTTAAAAGCTGTTACCGCTCATCAGTTTAGTGTTATCAGTGATTGATGGCCCTAAAATGATTGCTCTCACTGCGACGTTCGCGGCGATATGTAACATGTGTAG
>NW_017306646.1:772122-783556 GCF_000935625.1 Nanorana parkeri | reverse complement strand
TGGACCCGCTGATCGCCTATATGTGAAACACCCGGTAACGGGTGTGTTTAATGGTCGGGTCTTTTCTGCCCGTGCGTGCCCGCTAGGGGGCACGCGCGAGCAGAAAAAAATTGCCATCTGGAGACGGCAACCCGCAAATGCAGCAGTGCCGTCCGTCCGTTTTTTTACTACAGGCGGACAGCAAGAGGTTAAAAGGTAAGAATAATAATGAAAGATTCCTTCAACTATCGTGCCTGGGGGTCCCCATAAACTGCCTGTGAAGTTGTGGATCTGTACGATGTATAGAACTGTGATATAGAACCCTGTATGCAACTCTGATATAGAACTGTGATATAGGACGCTGTATACAACTCTGGTATAGAACACTGTATACAACTCTCATATTGAACGCTGTATACAACTCTCATATAGAACGCTGTATAGAACTGTGATATAGAAGGCTATATACAACTCTGATATAGAACGCTGTATAGAACTCTGCTATAGAACGCTGTATAGAACTCTGCTATAGAACTCTGATACAAAACTCTGCTATAGATTCTCTCTCTTTTCACTCCTGCAACACACTACATAGGGCTGCGGTGTATGCAGCCTTATATAGTGTGCTGCTGGGAGTTAGCTATGAGCCATGATTGGGCAAAGTCATCATGGCTTTTCCCAATCTCGGCTCTAAAACAGTACTGAGCCCTGATTGGGTAAAGTCTTACATGCGACCTGTGGTTAGGTGCAAGCCTTTACCCAATTAGAGCTTCAGAAGGTGCACTGCCTTGTGGGATGTTGCGCGGTCGAACAGAGCACTGCAGGGGACAAGGAATTTGGCACGTACAGGTGCTTAGTGAGTCTTGTCGCCCTAGGAAGTATTCTAGGAGGTATTCTGCTGGCAGTATCACAAGGTGAAAACCAAGGAAATAAGCCTTAAAAAAAGAAGTCATTCAGCCACCCAAGAACTGGTAAGCTGCAATAAAATATATGTTTATTATTGGTTTCAGATACACTTTCATTGGTGTGGGAGATAGGTCTTAGCATCACTGGCTTAAAAAGGCCTCAAAAAAACAGTAGTTCAACTGGACTGTAATACTGAAGACCTTTTGTAGCTTATGCAAGCTACTTCATCAGAACTGAATGACTATCCAGATCAAACTATAGCTAGTTCTGACAATCCAGGTCATAGTATAGCTAGACATTTTTTAATTTCTCATAAGAACTGAGTGTCTATCCAGGTTATAGTATAGCTAGTAAAAATTGATCACATTCAACTGGACTAGTTCCGTAATGCTGAAGATGTTTTGTAGCTTATACAAGCCACTTCTTTAAGTTTCATCTGAACTGAATGATTATCCAGGTCATAGTATAGCTAGAGTGACTATCCAGGTTATAGTACAGCTAGATATTTGTTAAGTTCTCATCAGGGCTGAAAGACTATCCAGGTCATAGTATAGCTAGTAGTAGTTAGTCACTTTCAACTGGACTTGTTCTCTAATTCTACAAAAGTTTTTTAGCTAATCCAAGCCATGTTTCAGTTCTGATGAGAATAATAATTCAGTTCTGATGAGATTCTAGATATACCATGACCTAGATAGTCAAAACTATCTATACTATGAACGGGGCGGTCATTCAGTTTTGATGAGACTTGAAGAAGGATCATGGATAAGCTACGAAACAGCTGCAGCATTACAGAACAAGTCCAGATGAATGTGATTAACTGCTAATAGCTCTACTAGGATCTTCATAAATAAAAATCTTCACAGAGAAAGGCAATACCTTTCCCTCTTACCCATATCCATTGCAGCATATTGTTCCCCCTAAGTATTAGGGATGCACTAATACCAATAGTATCAGTGCCGATAACGAGTATTTGGGTGAGTACTCATACTTGCCCAAATGCTCCGTTACTTACCCCAGATACCGGAATTTCTGTCCAGAGGGAGATCGTGAGGGAACATGGAGCCAGCTCCCCAGCCATTCAGGAAGCCAGGCAGCAGGTTATGACCCGCCTCTCAACGTCATGATTGGCTAGGAAGCTGGTTTCATTTATTGCTAGGCAGCCTGGCTTCCTGACCGATCAGGAAGCCGGGTGGGACGTCATGACGTGCTGTCTGGTTTCCTGATTGGTCAGGAAACCAGGCTGCCCTCCATCATGAAACCGGCTTTCTAGCCAATCAGGAAGCCGGGAGGTGGGTCATGGCATGCCGCCGGTCATCCTGATTGACTAGGAAGCCAGCTTCACTTGATTGGTCAGGAAGCCAGGCTGCCTCATAACGTGAAGCCGGTGTTGTTTCGATAGAACACTGACTTCCCAGGCAACCAGGAAGCCTGCTTCCTGATAATCCGGGCCAATGGATGCCAGTATCGGTATTTGGTATCAGCGAGTACCGAAAAAAAATTATCGGTATCGGTGCATCCCTACCAAGTATATATATTGTATATAATATTATTATTAATATTATAATACATAATTTATATAGCGACAAAGGTTTGAACAGCAAAATGGAGGGAGACAATAGGGTTAGGTGGGCCCTACTCGTTAGAGCTTACAATCTAGTAGAAGGGGTAAGTGATATAAAAAGGTAATAATTGTGTGGTATGAGCTAATAGAAGAATAAAAGGACAGTTATCATGTTGAGGTGGGGTAGGCATCCCTGAAGAGATTAGTTTTTAAGGATTGGCCAAAGGTGAACAAAGTAGGTGAGACAAAAGGTGGACAGAGTTATGGGCCCTGACCTTTGTTACCATTCTACTAACCAGAAATTTAAAAAAGAAAATAAAAACCCCTTTTATAAAGCCAACTCAGGCCAACATTTTTGTATTTTAGTTTTGGAAGCAATGTTAGCCCTAGCTCCCAGCTAAGATCTTAGTATAATCTTTTGTATTCAAAACATACTACACAACTGGCCTTTTTTAGGTATATGCATATGATTAAACAACCAAAGGGTTTATTTTCCATGTACATGTATATTAGATTCTAAGCAGTTAATTATTATTGCACATAAAGTACATAGATATATCATAAGTATTGATGGCTTGTCTTTTGTTGCCTATGCAAATGAAAGGTGGTGTGTATTAAGTATGGATAGGAGAGAAGCAAAGGTTTGTCATTTGCCTTAAAGCTTTGGAAAGAAAAGATTCCCCTCTTTCCATTAAAAAGTGGAGCGATATGCACTGCATTAATAAATAAGCTACAATGGAAGCGAGCAAATGAATGTATTTATCTTCATTATTGGTTGTCTACCACACACTAGAATGGTCAATAATAATTTGCTACTACCCTTACATGCTGCAAAAAGTGCACTGAATCTTAGAAGAGAAATGAGCAGACAGAGGTGTAAGAAGACCCTGTTTTGCTGGATCTCCTTTGCTCTTTTCACATCCAGCCACAGAACCAGCTGAAGCAATGCTGATTAACTGGGGAGAGGATTCTGCTGTGTCAGGTGCCCAGGGCATTCTGGGAATCATTCTGTCAACGGCATATCTCTCTAGCACACTTTAGATGCATCACTAAACCTGACATGAACTCAGGCTCTGAGGAATTTAATGCACGGATATCTAAAATGTGCCACCCCCTAGGGTGATATGTGTTAGAAATTCAGCATCCAACATTAACATGGCAATAAATATTTTACACTAGACTTGTCTAATAACACAATACTTATGTGGCTTGAGCTGCTGTACATTTTTTTATTGTGTGACAACTGAAGTGAATGTGTAATTTTAAAATCTAACTTTGTAAAAAGGCCAACAAATCTAAAAACAAATGTATGTTTTCATAAGGAACTGGTAGACTTCCAGTTAGACCAAAAAAATGGGATTCAAACAGGCAGGGAGTTCCCACATAGGTCAATTGATTCATCCTGGTCTCTTCCTGCTCCTGGGACTGGATCTATTTATCTATCTATCTATCTATCTATCTTTAAGGCACCAACCACCTCTGCGCAGACGCATGGACCCGTTTTCCGTGCAACTGGAAAACGTGCACTAGTGCGCCACGGACTTACGCACGGAAACGTGCGCATGTAAGGCGCACAGGAAGTGATGCTTCTCCTGCTAATGGATTGGCCTATATAAAGCAGCCTGAAATATCCTTAGTTTCTGGATGATCTTCAGCTAGTCCCCTGTGTTTCCTTGCCTCGGCCTTGCTGACTTGCTTCCTGTGTTTGACCCGGATTGTCTCTGACCATTCTTGATTGCTGCCTGCCTCCTGACCTCAGCCTCTTTATTGGACTTCCTTCTGCTTCCTGTTTTGGTGCTTCGCTGCTCGGCTGGCTTTGACCCTTGGCTTCCATTGGATCTCGTTCCTGTCTTCTGCTTCAGTATCCTGCTGCCTGTCTGGTTTGACCTCGGGCCTTCTTGACCTGCCTCCGTTCCAGATCCTTGACTTCCTACTTGGCATAGTCTCTACAACATCCTTGGCACTTGTGCAGCTCGCTGTCACTCCTCCTCTGTTCACATCCTCAGGGTTGAGGGACATGAGCTGCAAGGGAAGCCTTCTCAACTCTCGGTCTCTACTCAGGTACGTGACTCCTATCTATCTATCTATCTATCTATCTATCTATCTATCTATCTATCTATCTATCGTGTCTTTTTCTTAATTAAACTACAAGTAGGTGTAGACAGATTTAGATTTAAGCTAGCAATGGATTCAATGAAATTCAGTAAAAGTATTATAATAAACATGTGGCTGCTTGAATCCCTCATTAGAAGAGTAATGACCTGTTATGGTGCTGCTCCATCATTGTCCACTCAAAATATGGGGTTGGTCCAAAAATCATTTGCAGTGTAATCTGTAGACACTTCTTAGAGAGTACAGGACCTGGCTGTGCACTGTTGAAGGCGTACGTTAATCACAAGACTGGTAAAACGCAATTTTAAATCTCTTGGCAGGAAAACCAGTTTTCCATATACAGTACATGTATTTAATCTTTTAAATAATTAAGAGCTGATGTAAAAAACAAAAATAACAGACAGAAAACTGTAAATACCCTCCCCCCAATATCACTCTGCACAACCTCTCTCCTTCTACCTCCCAATCTGTGTACATATATGATGCAAACAGTACACTATTATTTGGAGAAGTTGCTATATTCTAGGTGTATCTTGTGGCTGTAAAGACTGCTTAAAGCCCATCTCCGGGCAAACCAAAAAAGTACCCTTGCAGTGGGATTACCTGTGCAATGCAAGGGTTAAATGCTCACTTTTGTCTAGGGATCTGGAGTAGAACAGATCCCCCATCAGTCAGCACTCTCTCCGACTGCTGGAATGTCCCTTATGACTAATTCAGGTCTACAGAAACTGCATTAGAAATAATTATGTCAGCAGTCCTTAGATCGGGGAAGAAGAGGCTGCAGGGACTGGCCTAGCAACCCGGAGGGAGCTGGCAGGAGCGGGGATCAGTTAAGTAAATCTGCCTTACTCCAATCCCCTAGGCAAAAGTGAGCACTTAATCCTTGCAGTGTTTATTGTTTGCCTGAAGATGGGCTTTAACAAATTCAGGAAAGGTTTTGTGAACTTAAACATCCCTAATCCTCTAAGGAAAGTTCTAAAGCAGACATAGTGTAACATAGGTTTCCAATGGCTTTATTTCTCTATGCACAAGAAGGACTGAAGCAGTTCTAAAAGCAAATAATGTCCCTTAAAAGGTCTAAAGGTGCCCATACACCTTACAATTATCTGCAGATTTTCTGTGGTCAGATGGAAAAAGTGCAGTAGATATAGCAAGCAGTAGATATAGGCAAGAAGTTTAAAAAAAACCCAAAAAAAAAACGCTTTAACTAGGTTTAATCTTACCTAGTTATCGCTGCGCGCTCCCGCACCGAGAATCAGGAACTGCTCGTATGGCCGCAAAGGATCTTGGGGCGGGCGGATGCGCAGTTCCAATTCTCGGCCGGGAGACGAGCAGAGACGCAAGGTAAGTCTATGGACGCGTGCACCCTCATGCAGACACTGCTGGATCGGAAGGACAGAGCAGTCAGCGCTGGATCAGAGAGCCGCCGCACCGCTGGAGGGACAGATGAAAACATCAGTAAAGAAGAAGATCAGAATAAGAGACATCATTTAAGGTAAGTGCTAACATTAACATGGCGGGGAGGGATTTTTTTTTTGACTTTAATGTCACTTTAAAGCAAAATTTCGCAGTACACTTAACGGCTAGCCTGCAAAAAACCGACACAACTTACTGTCTAACTTTTAGGGTTAAAAAAAGAGGTTTTAGCACAACTTTTGCAAAATATGTGGAAGCCACACTGCCTTGTCAAGGCCCACCTCTGTGTAGTGTTTTGCCAACTCTAATCTATGAGAGCCTTCATCTTGGAGCATATATAGCTATATAGGATGAATTGCACCCAATTCATCCTTTGCTATATATGCTCCAAGATGGAGATAAGAGTTAGCCCTCATTCACACGAGAAACGGCCGGCCCGTACAGATCCGTGCCGCGTGCACGGCCGTTTTGGGCAGGTCCCGGGAAAGACAGGTGCTGCGTGTGATTATACACGGCAGCCTGTCCTTTTCTATGGGAGTACGTGGCCGTACAGTGCCCTACGCTCAGCCGACCTGCACGTCCGTACAGGTGTCCCTGCTCAGATGCAGACAGGATCCATCCTGTAAGCGTATGAGTACGGACACAGGCACCTGTATGGACGTGCAGATTGGGTGAGCGTAGGGCGGCGTACGGCCACGTACTCCCATAGAGAAGGACAGGCTGCTGCATATAATCACACGCAGCATCTGTCCTTCCCGGGAGTGGCTCTATGCGGCCGTGCATGCAGCACGGATCTGTACGGGCCGGCCGTTTCTCGAGTGAATGAGGGCTAAGGATCACACTACACAGAGGAGCCTTGATGAGGCAGTGCGGCTTCTGCATATTTTGCAAACGTTTTGCAACTAAAACTTCAGCTTTTAACCCTAAAAGTTAAACAGTGTAATTTAAAACATTTTTTTGCAAGCTAGCTGATGAGTGTGCTGGGAAATGTTTGCATATGTACTGTGTAAAGCCTTCCATGTGCACCTTACTTTAAAGCTGGTTATGAATTGATGAGTGCATTTGCCATTTGTTTCACCCATCAGTTGAAATGGCATACCAATGCACCAAGGCAATGCATCTACGTGTAGCCCGACACAATGCACAGTAAAGTACGGTAGTGCATTGCATCAGAAAAAAAAGGAGCATGTGCTTTTTAAAGCATGTTAGGGTGCATTGCCAGCCCATTCATTTTGAATGAGCTGTCTTAATGCAACGCTCATGAATTAACACATCACAAAAAAGTAACTGGACCCTTAAAGTTTAGTTCTAGGCAGATATAAAGGATCACCAGAGTCAGTCTTTATACTAGCTTCCTGTAATCCCCTCCATATCAGGACTCAGACGGAGGGAGGAGGGCGCAAAACTGTGAACCAATCAGGCTGTAGTACATTGCACAGTGCTGGCATGCTAAGGCTGGGCACACATCTTACAACCATCGCAAGACTTTTTATCTTGCGATGGTTGTAAGGTAATTAAAAAAACGTACGATCTGCCTATCTTGGACAGGCAGATCTTACGTGCGATGATCGCAAGCCCGTGCGACCTTACAGTAGCAGAGCAAAACAAAACAAATGACAAACGCACTCAGGCGACTTACAGTAGTAGAGGTCGCACGGCTCCCACACACCTTACGATAATCGTACGATCGCTGGATTTCCCGTGATTATCGTACCATTATCGTAAGGTGTGTGGGCACCTTAACAGTAGAGGAGGAGAGAGCAAAGAGATCAACCGATCAGCCTGCTTATGCACTTTCAATGCCCAATCAGCAGACTGGGGTAGCATGTTGACCAAACTGCATTGCCTAAATGTTGCAGGGAAAGGAAAGATGCTGGTGGGGCTAAACTGTCTGGCAAGGGTGTCCCGGATCACAAGCCTGGCTGTCTATTTACAGTTTTGCCCAAAGTTCAGTAACAATATACATAGATCTGAAGAATCGGATTTGTCAGGAGAGGTATGAATTAGTAGATAAAAAATAGCTCAGTCTGTATACCGCCTAAAACTTTTAACAGACATACAGATTGAATTCGAGCAATTCTGCACATTTAGCACAATGTAATTTATACCTTTTCTAACAGGCATTGTGTGTTCCAGTTATTAGAGAGTATTTGTCCTCCTGGTACTAACACTTGTCTTCTCAATCTTGAATTACCTTTATCATTTAGGTTGGATATGCTTACAAACTTCCTGTACGTGTCAAGGCTTTATTAGCGTTTGAATGCTGAAAGGGAATGTATAGCACTTTTGCATTATAGAAGAAAGGTAAGTATAATAACTGACAGTTTTGCCCCATTGGTTTTTTTTTACAATTTTACTCTGTGTTTTAACAAGGGGGAACGAAATCCATAGAAAAAGCAAATTAAAAATGTTCTGCTAAGGCATTCACTGGTATACCATGAATAGCCTACATAATTTGATCTATTCAGGTCTAGTCACACAGAAATTTTAAAGTGTACCTCCCCTCTAATTTAGAAAAAAATCTCCTCTGGGTGATCAATGTACATTTCAAGGGTTTTAACAAACTTTGGTACAGATTCCTACCTGTTTCTGCTCTAAAGAAAAAGCTTTCCAAACTCGTGGGTGGTAGGGTCTGGGCTTATTATAACCACCTGGTGCACTTTCAGTGTTCTAATGAGGAAAGTTGCAGTGTCTGCATCCAGGGCTGTCCCTATAATGAGGCAGCATGAGGTGGTCACCTCAGACGGCCTCTCTTGGGGTCACGTGACCCTTTGTGGCCAAGGCTGCTAAGGGCTTGTTCACACCAATTGCGGTGCATTCCAGAGCGGCAGCTGCTGGAACACACTGCAATCGCTTACAAAACTTCCCCCTGTGTTCTGGGGTGGGATGGGGTGTGGCGGTGCATTGAAGTCAAGGGCACCGCAGCCACGCCCCCCACCAGCAGTGCGATCGGACGCATGGCAAAACATTTCCTGTGTTCCGGTCCACTGCAAACGCAAAAAAAAATGCTGCATGCTCTATATTTTGCGTTTGCAGTGAAACGGAAGGTGGCAATGTTTTGCCACGTGTCCGATCACACTGCGGGCGGTGGGGGGGCCATGCCCCTCCCACCCCAGAACTAAGGGAAAAGTTTTGTGTAAGCGATTGCAGTGCGTTCCAGCAGCTACCGCTCTGGAACACACCGCAATTGGTGTTCACAAGCCTTAAGAGCTCCTAGCAACCTGTGACACTCCAGCCAGAGCGTCCTGCTCAGCTCCTGGAAACCAGTGATGTCAATGGTTGCCAGGAGCTGGGTAGAATGCTCTGGCTGGCATCCCACCCAGCTCATAACAACCAGTGGCCTGACCCCCACCTACTATATGCGCTCCTCTAGTACTAGTACACCCAGAAAGATACTCCATTAGCATACCAGCACCCCCACCCCCTCCTGCCTCAGGCGCTAAAAGTATAGGGACATCCCTTTAGTCTGCATCCCTTTAGAAGTAGTTCACCCTTAGGGATTATCTCACCAAAATTTAATTAGTGTTGCAGGGGATGCCTAAAACTTTACTTGTATCTTACTGCAGACTAGTAGGAAAATAAGTCAGCCAATCACAGAAGCAGGATATAACATTTCTGGGGGTGTTCCATACACCAACTGTGTACAGAATGCCTCCAGATTGCCATATTGCATTGGTCATTTTAAACAATTTTGGAAATTTACAGCGGCTACAAATTGAAATGGAAAGTGTACTTTTAATAAAAATAAAAGACAAAATTTAGTGTTATTAAAAATGACCTTTCCACAAAATGGCTTGAATAGCAATTTTATAAGCTATAATATTTTTTTAACATAGAATTTTTGATCTAAAGAGTCAGAAAAGTGACATGCCTCCCTCACTGTCTACGACACTGCGATTTTCAGTCAAATAGAGGCAGTCAGTACATGTTCAATCAGCGCAGCATGTGCTGCAAGCCAAATGTTATCTAAGCACCCTATAAAACAGATTCACTATTAATCATAAAAAAAAGTAAAATAAAATTGACAAAAAGAACTATTGCTTCTCTTTAAGTGTACAGACTTAGGTCCGTGTCCTAATGACTGTATGCTTCCATAATTCACAATGTGGTTAGCATAGTAGCACCTATACTGTATATGTTCAGAAACTGAGATACTCTATTTTGTGCTATATGTAACTTTGCTGTGTAGACAATTGTTTTAGTTTAGCCTTTGTTTTAGCCTGAAAGGGTCTAAAAGTAGCATTTGGCAGTAGTCTGTTATATTTGCATATTCGGCATCGCTACAATGAAGTTCATAGCCTCAGGGATAAACTGAGCGGCCAGAAGTGGATGGAAGAGCCTGGCCTTATAGCTTAGGGCAATAATAGATGTATATGACACTTTCTCACTCATGGCCATATATACATGCAGCCAAATCAATCTGTTCTGCACATTAGCGGATAATAACATTTCTACATACGTGGTCTAATGGGGGAGGTATATTTTTTCTTTTTATTCTTTTTATCAGATATTGATTGTTAACAGGAGTCATTTTTCTCCATTTGCAGGGTGATTATTAGAGGTTATGTCTGCAGAAGTCTAGTTTACCACCATAATCTTCTCATGTATATACATCTTAAATACCAATAATTGTCACCTGTATACAATGAAATTATTTTACACATCTGTACTTTTATTGTATTGCTTTGTTTACAGTGTTGTTCAGTACAGCCTGTTTCGGTTCTATCTCCGAAAGAAAATACAGCCACCATTCCAGGTGCAGATCGATAGCCAAAAATGCCCCCAGTGGAGCTTACAAAAGTTGTGCGCAATAAAATTCAGTTTTTATAGAGCAATTTAGTTGGGTAGAAGTCATTGACCCTGTTAAGAATAACTATCCTGTGGGGAAAGGGTAAAAAAAATCTCCCCATTGCTTAAAGTAAAAATAAGCACGATACAGGATTTATATTTCAAGGTCACAGGGCAAACCCTGAGGGCTTCTGGGAACTGACATGCAGGATGCGTATAGAGGAAACAAGCTCAGAGAATTATGGTGCCAGTTTTTAAGGCTAGAGTAAAGGGTCTGTCTGTGAATTGCATGCTTTATGTATCAAGTCACAGAGCAATTTGCATTGACACAGCACAGGATTTAGTATCAGAATCTGCAATTATGAAAAAATAATGAGGACAATACCTACTCACAGTCATTAACAGTACAATAATTATATATAATAGTACAAGTTTCTCAAGTAATCATTTACAAACTAAAGTAGCCATCAACAGTGAACTGCGGTGACTGTAATCTGCATCCAAAAGAACAATTCACAATTTTTTTAATGGGGGCCCAATCACACTTTGGTCCCCAATTCCCTATTCACAATAGCTCGTACAGCTCCCGATCATGGCCGAGCGGCTCAGCCGAGCCGAACGCATATGCATCGGCTCGGCTGAGCCGTGCTGAAAGCCGAAGCTGGCCGAGCG
>NW_017306646.1:766177-772018 GCF_000935625.1 Nanorana parkeri | reverse complement strand
TGCACGAGCGGTTGGCCATGGGCCAGCCAGCAGCCTGCTTCTGACAGCTGGGCGGAGCCAGCCATGATCTTGCTCAGCGGCATTCGGCTATTCACTCACTGCTGTTCGGCATCTTTAAGAATAGCCCGAACAGCAGTGAGAAGCCTGCCGGAGGTTCGGCTCAGCCGATCCAGCAGGATCGGCTGAGTCGAACTCCTTCTGCACTTCGGGTCGGCCAACCCGAAGCCACGCGAAGTGAGCCGATGTACGGCTGATTTCAGCCGATGTACATCTGAAATCAGCCGTACCAGCATTAAGTGAGTAGCCGAACAGTGTTCGGCACACTTCACTTCAGATCGGTCTTTCACTCGGCTGCCTACGGCAGCTTAGTGAATAGACCCGTATGTTAGACATACTAGTCGCTGTCAGTAGATCACAGGGAAGTTGGGAGGAGATTTAAAGTAATCTACTCGAATGTATAATTTAATTTCGGATAGAGTAGGGAAGGGTTATGACCTGCTAGATTTGAATTGATGTCAGGCTACATTGGGGTGATCTCTCCCTCACCTCTTGAATGTTCTGGTGATGGGTGCAACCTGGCTCAGGAAGTAGGCAGCAATGAAAGGCTACTTTTATTAGCAGAGTGGGAAATGGTTACAATCTCTGTCGGCTTTCCTTTTCTCTCTGTACCCCAGGCAGAAAATGGCAAGAGTAATTGGGACAAGTAATTTCCGATAATTTCTGATCCCAATTACTGGTGCCATATGGGACAGGAAGTGGGTCAAATTCTCTCTAACAGTGACACAGAGAGAGGTTCTAGCCCCTCACCACGTTATCCCAAAAATAAGTTTTTCTGAAACTTCTAATTTAAAGTCTAACTATCAAATGTAGGCAATGTATATACGTAGGCTGCCATTGTTTACTTTTTCCAAGCTTGCTTGAAGTCAAAAACCTGAACTAGTCACAATCGATTAGAATATTGTTCAAATCTTGGGAGGACATACTAAAAAATCGTTCATCACAGCATTCAGAAACACCACCAGTCATAAGTCGGAGCTGTTAAAGGGGGCCTTAGCTTTTGGGGATACCCTTTTCTAACTTTGGGGTGGCTGCATATTTTCTAAGTGCAGGGAGCAAATGTATTTCCCCTTCTCTGTTTTATCTTCATTTAGCTGGGATACTCGTTCTGCCTCTGATTACACAATACCGATTACTGTAATGAAGTTCATTTGGAACCTTCAGGCATAGGTTTAAGTTTGTTCTATATCTGGTTTACCATACGGATCTTTTTTCTTTTTCCACATTTGGTTCAGGTTTTTTTTTAATTCAATATCCGTTGAATGTGTTTTCATTTTTTGTTACATTTGAGATGTAAACAGAAAAAAAGTGCCAAAGCAAACAGGAAAATGTAAGCACTGCTGGAACTGGTTAGCATACAAGGACAGCTTTTATGTACAATTGAATCAGAATATGTAAATTGATGATGGCAGGTCCACTTTAAAGTTTAAATTAAATATAGGAAAAGGAGACAGCACTAGATGGCCCTGTTAGCTTATTTCTTTATGTCAAATTATGTGGTTGTCCAATCATCCATCACCGAAAGGATCTTAGGATCGTTCTTAGAGTTTGCCTGAATAAACTTCAATATGGATGGAAAAAACATGGATGAATTAGAGACCTGAAAGAAATGATACATTTTATTTAGATCCAGGTAATGATGCCGGAAGAACATCTCTAGAACAGAAGCCAATCTATCCTGAGTGCAGCTGTGTTAAGAGCTCTAGTTGACTCAGCATGTCCTAGCTACAAAGATCCATTGTGAACAGAGCTACTAAGTAACTGAGAAATGTTTGTTTTAATGTGTATTCAATAAATGCTGTATCTTAATGACGCTCGTTCAGCAATCCTCTACTGATCTATTAACCACCTTACCAAGGACTGGGAAAGTGGTTCTTTGTCATCTCCGTAACAAAGTCACATGGCTTGACTATTTGAATAGCCATGGCTGTATTTGACAAGTATGTGCACAGATATTTGCAGCTAATATATAGAAATGCCAAGTCACTAACAGGATTGCTTTTTTAGCTAAGTACTGGTGGAATCCAAATTCTGAGGTTTGCTTTCTGTGTTTATGGTGTCACAATTACAATAAACTGATTGGTGTTCCCAACTAAGGACAAACCTATGCAAAAGCAATGGTGCTAGGAAAAGAAGACTAAAGTAGGGATCTTAAGAATATTATCTTATCTGTTCAGGAAAGGATAAGGAGCATTGATGACATACCTCCCAACCAGTGGCGTAACTACCGCCGGGTAGAAATGCCATTGTTATATAAAGTATTGCTGGGATGTGTAGTCCTCTATAGCCTGTGCCATTCTGCATTGCGGTAAATATTAGGGTTGCACCGATATATCGGCCGCCAAAAGATACCGGCCAAGAATGGCACTTTTGGCTAAATGCCGAAAGTGCAATTTTTCTGCTGATACAGCGGCGCATCCGTGATTTCTTTCCTCCCCGCTGGGCGCTGCTCTGTATCCCAGCGAGGAGGAGAGAAAGTGACAGCCGGCCGAGCGCTGTGGGAGGAGAGCACTGTGTTTGTGGTTTATCTTTTTTGGGGGGGGGGCCCAAAAAAAAATCTTGTTCCTGGGCCCTTTGTTCCTTTGGTCCGCCACTGCTCCCAACTGTACCTCCTTTGAAACCAAATCCCTCTTTCCTCCTCAGTTGTCCCTTTTTATGATGTGATGTACAGATACCCATGAAAAGGTTCTAATAGTGTTAAGTCGGGTATACATGCTTCTATTTTCTTCGGTCAATCTGCCGACTGAACAAAGAAAATAGAACAGATTCCTCTATCAATGCTTACGAGCGTTAATCGAGGACTCTCCGGCTGTTTCCTTTGTATTCTGACTGGGGCTGCCAGCCACTGTCAGAAAACACAAAGAGAGCTGGTAGCTCATTGGCTGCCAGCTCTGTTCGGTCGACAATTTTCCGACATGCTCCTTCGATCAACTGATTGAGGAATGCTGGTCTGAAATGTCCTGACAGTGGCACCCTCGCATTGAACTTCGGCCGGTTCATCAAGAAGCCTAACTCTACACTAAAACCTTTATCTTATCTCTTAATTATCTTATTAGCTATTTTGAAAGGCCAGAAAAAAGGCAAAAGTAATGGTTAAAAAATGTAACTCAACCAATTGGATTGAATTTAAGCCATTATTTTTGGCATATAATTAGTTAATGGTATGCATAACTGGGGGCATGGAGTGTGTCCATTGCCCAAATACATTGTGCTGAAAGTTGTCCCTCTGACCTCAGAAAGTTGAGAGGTTTGGTGATGATGCTCAAAGTGCTCCAAGTGGAACTAAAGTCGGGTATTAAAGCTTCTGTTTTCTTTGTTCAACCTGTCGGCTGAACTAAGAAAATAGAACAGATTCCACCATCAATGCTTATGAGTCTTGATCGAGGAATCTCCTGCTGCTTCCTTTCTATCCTGACAGTGGCTAGTGTCCATAGTTACATAGTATTTGAGGTTGAATAAAGACATAAGTCCATCAAATCCAACCTGTCAGAATACCGGGACAAAGCTGGCAGCTTGTTGGCTGCTAGCTCTGTTCAGCTGACAATGCTTTTTTGATCAGCTGAAGGATATCGGTCGGTCGGAAAGGTGCCGCCAGCAGCACCCACGCATTAAATTTCATCTGGTTCATCAAGAACCAGCCAAAATTCGAAGCGTGTATACTCAGCTTAAGAGCGGTGGGGCCGCTGGAGCTCTTGCCAAAACATAGAAGTATGCTCTGAACACATTATGACAACCTTACCTATTAGTTTGCCTTCATCCAGCGCTGACAGCACTATGTTCCATGTCATTGTTCCACTGCTGCCACTGCGCATGGAATGTTCAGTTACATTATCTTTTCCACTTATGGGTGCGGCATATGGGTGCTGAGACTGAACTGAATGTGTACACTGCACTGTACATACATTACAGGCAGTGCAAAATTAAAAAACGTTGGTAGGAGAAGGGGAAAATAATTTTTGGCAGAAAGGACGTGCAAAGCCTTAATATCAGGCCACTATCAATTTCTTTAAACTTTACACAATCTGTATTCAATTTACTGTATACAATTGAATAAAATGGGAAATCTAAATTGATTGATGAGTGTAATGGAACTGCATCCATGGCTGCTGTATGTTACCCTACTTTATCTCTGATAAATAAGCCCAAATATCTTCTCTACATGAGTGTAAATCTGACCAGACATGTTACAGACTGATTGTATAATCTACTTTAGATTCACTAAAATGTATAATGCATGGGCCTGCCTGATTAGATACAAATTGAAAGAGTTGTCTATGAAGGTCCTCATATTATATAATTTTAGTAAATTTGCATAGGATCAAACTGCTATTGAACAGACTATAGCATGTATAACCAGCTCAAAAATTTGGTATGAAATACCGTAAAATACAGAGCCGCTTACACATATACTCAGTATGTGTCCTGCTTTTCTTTCACTCTGTTTAATATTTGCCAACAACACTGAATGAAATGTTGGAATAAAACAAACCATACCCCTGATCCATTTAAAATGTACTCCAAAAAAGCCTAAACCACAACCAGAAAATCACATTTACAGTCTGTCCCTTATGTCACAAAACCCATAACAGCCCTAGGAAATTTGGGTCTGCTGGCAACTCTATTCCGTGTCATAATATTAAGAGCTAGCAGGAAATATACAAATGTATTTCTTTTCTCATCGTTCCAAAGAATTAACATACATTTAAGCTTTTCTCATGTCACATCTGAAATTTCCTGTATTTGTAAAGAAGCTTGGCATGGCGATATACCTGGTAGGCTACATTGTAAGTAAGCAGCTGGACTTGAGGATACAGAAAAACAGACTTTCCTCTTGCTAACTCCAAAAGAGAAAAGGTTTCAGAGGCACTGGGATATTTTGCTGTATTTATGCTCCAAATATACCAGGTACCCTACAGAGGATACCCTAAAGGCCTGAAAAGGATGGGAAAGAAGGACGCCAAACTGGTCAGATTACAGTGTCCAGAAAAGGTTTAATATTTACAGTTCAATAAATTATTGATCCAACTGAATTGTAAATATTAAAACTTTTATGAACTCTGTAATATGTCCAGTGTGGCACGCTCCTTTCTTATCCTTTCCTTTTGCTAAGGCAAAGTTGCCAACAATTAAGGATAATTAGGAGGGACAGCTTGATTGATATGATAAGAAAAATGCAGGGCTAGAAGCATCCGCGCCGTTGGACGGATGTTTGTGTGTGTGTGTGACCATAAAGTTGGTGTGGTCCTATGTGGTCCTATGTGGTCCTATGTCCTAAAGTGGATGCCCCTATGCTCTGCTATGTTTTAGATACACTAGAGCCCGGGGGTGCAATGAAGAGAAAGTGGCAGTAAAATAAGCCAGTATTAATGTTAGTGGGAGTGGCAGAATACAGTCTGTCATCAGTGTAAGTAAAATAAACCCTATTGCTGGTGCCAGTGGAAGAAAATACAGTATGCCCCATACTTGGTGTCAGTGGGATAAAATAAGCTTCATATTTGAATGGGATAAGATAAGCCCCCACCAGTGTCAGTGGGATAAAATAATCACAAAATCATTATCAGTGGGAAAAATTAACCCCAAATTATCACTGTCAGTAAAAATAAGCCCCATATTAATGGTGTCAGTGGAATAAAATTAGCCCCAAATTTTTGATATCCTGCAAACACCTAAGCAGAGACCAGAGCCTGCTTCTCCAGAGTGCTGATAATTTTATGGCAGACTGCAGGGGTGGGGGTGAGGGGCTGTGGCACTATTGTGGCTGCATGGGGAAGGTGAAGCTGTGGC
>NW_017306646.1:726881-766127 GCF_000935625.1 Nanorana parkeri | reverse complement strand
TTCCTTTATATTGTCCAGCTAGGGTGTGATCCTGATATCTTGTATATAGAGTATCTTGTATCCTGTATTATTGTCTTACAGGGTTATCCACTAAAGGGTGAAAAGTTCCTAGTACTACACTTCCTTTTTCATTATTAATTCTGCTGTGCAAGGGATGGCAGGAGGTTGATTGCCAAGACATATTCAGGTACTTCTGTTAGTTATAGGTAAATATTTCTGCAGGAATACACAACTCTGCCTAGAGATCAACTTTAATTGGTTTCAGAGGTTTCAAGTATGCTTGACAATCTCAGCAACTAGTAGTGCAAAATTTCATCATTTGAAAAAACAATAGATATCTCTCTCTGTATTTATCCACATATAGTTACTAATGATGAATCTATTGGTTACATTGCTTACAAAGATTGTCCCATACATGGACAGCCAAAGGTTGGTGTTATATAATTATTTACCTTTTATTTTATCTAAGCTGGCCAACGGCAAGTGAGGGAGGATGGTCCAGCAGGTACGATCTGACCACCAAGAGTCATGTAAATATAAATTTCCCAAGTGTGAGTCTATATGTGAATGGAACTAAGAGGAAGACCCAGATACCTCTAGATCCAGATTATCACAGGGTAATAGTACCATTTAAACAACATTTTTATGGATATTTCCTACTAAGATCTACTGGCTTTGATGGTCCTATAGACTGAAGATTTTCACCAAATATGGCTGAAATCAGCCTCAAACCACATTTCTATGACCAGCATTAGTGGTGTTCTCCTTTAACAATCCTGCTGCGTATATTTAATATAGCATTTGTATTCTATTCAAAATAAAATAAAATATTTGAAGAGTGCCCATCTCAACACGCCATAGCAAGCAGGTGTGTACAGATACAATAAGAATGGCAGCCAAGCAGCAGTCTGGGCTGTAGCTATCAATACACAGCGAGAGGTGGGAGTGTGTAGATATCACAATATAGTTAGATATATGTGTGTAGACATCTCGCACTTCAGGAGTAGAAAGTGCAGATAACTCTGCGCACCGAAGGCTGTTCAATTCCCTTCATGGGAAGGTATAAATAGCTCATAACACATTCTGCAAGGTGTGAGAAAGACATCTGATTTTCAGGCTCCATATCTGTGGCTTTCCTATTGTAATGCAAATAAATACAGTGCAAACAGCAGCGTATAGAAAGCAATACGTCAAATAGAGGAGGGTAAAGGACTCCAGTGTTAACAAGAATTTTTTGAAAAGTATAAGATCTTGCTGACAAGCTGCATTAAATATTAATTCCTCAGTCCATGGAGACCTTGTTACGCTCGTGTTTTTACCAGCACAGGTTTCCGAACAAAACCACCCAGCTGATTCAATCTCCCAGCTTTGTTCTAGTTGCTAAAAAGCAACAGGAAAATTTTACTAGCACACAGCATAATTAAAGTGTTACTTTTTGAGTATTAATGAATATCTAGTACAGGGGGAGGAGAGGTTCTCTAGATTATGTTGTATGCAGAGGCAGGTAGAATAGTGCTAGGAAGGTGTTCAGTTATCATTAATATTGAGTCATCAATATTTTCAGTTATGGATTTGTCACAGGCTCTAGTATAATAAAAAGAAATAGGCTTGAACCTATTTTTGCCACTAACATATGCCCAAATCATAGCCAGGATCATTGCCGTAACACATTTCTGGGCTAGTACTTACACCAAAAGACAATCAGGGTTATTCACAAAAGGGTGAAGAGTTTGGAGAAGGCAGGAGAAGTGAACAATCTAGGACAACATAGCTGAACTGGAAAGTCAGCTGAATTGGATAATTTTTCCAAATCCGCTATTTTGTCCTAGATTGTTCACTTCTCCTGCCTTCTTCAAACTCCTCACCCTTTTGTGAATAACCCTGAATGTTTCTAACAAACAAAAGTAAAGAAAGCAGGGGGTGCTGGGATTCTTAGTAGGGATCAAAGGCTAGGGACAGACTTTTAAGGCATGGTAGGCTGGAGTCTGTATGAAGTTCTCAGAGTTCAAAGACAGAAACACAGACGCTGTTCAGGTTTTACTCTGGGGAGCTCAGTTTACATTGCTTCCTTGTACTAGAGCACTTGCTATGTGTTTGCATTAGAGATGAGAAGGGTTGGAAGGCTGCTGAGGCACTGCATGGAGGGGAGCAGGGGGAGTTGGGTTACCTGAAAGAATTGCCTAAACAACTTCTGCTGTGACTTTTGAGGATGAATTGCTCCAGAGTGCCTGCAGCTACAGAGGTCACTGAGGGCTTGTTTTAACATTTAATTACTACTTGCTAGGAATTTGTAAGTATTTGACTATCCCTAGCCTGACCAAAGTTACATGTTGTGTGCAAAACTGACTACTCTCCAATATGTATCCCCAATCTAATACTAGTGACATATTTATATTTAGAGTGGAAACGTGCTGGAAAGAAAATTAAACGGGGAGGCTTTTAATTGTCTCTTCTGCAATAAAAGCTTTCCTTCCTCCTTGTAAACGTCTGCATTGCTGTGTGTTGTTTTTGGTTTTACTTTTGTCAGTTTTCTTGCAAAACATTGCACTCAGGGAGTTCTGTAGTAAAGGTGAGTACATAAAGTCCTGTCAGCTGGTCAACCTCTGGTGAGATTGGCAAAAAAGTGAGGCAATATTTGCAAGGGTCCCTTTGAAGCCCTCCTCTTTGGGGAGAGATCCCCTGCTGAGAAGGCTTTGTTTCTGGTTCTGAGGCCCCGGGGTTGGAGCCTGTGATTATAAGATATTGTTCCTCTCTGTGATCAAGCTGTGTTGCTGAAACCAGGTATAATTAAGAGATTTATTGCTAGAATCAACACTGAAACAGAGATAACCTGAACCTGTTTTGATGCTGATGTGCACCAAAAGAAGTTCTGTGCAATGCTTCTGGATGTTGTGATCCACCCAGCAGCTTTTGGCCAAAAAAGTTGTAAGAGCCTTGTGTGAGTTGTGGGTGTTCCATCTCCTTTGGCCTCCTGTCCTACCTCAGGTTCAAGTAAAGCAATCAAAAGCACTTCGGTGTGGACATACTTTCTTCAGGGCAAGTGTGAATTTTCTTCAGGACTAGGATTGCACTATTGGGTACGTAGGCATGTGCACAGGGTGTGCCAGGTGTATCTGGGAACACCCTAATTATCCCAAGTGCAACACTGAAACCGCAACCACGGGCATCATGGTTTTAGTCACTAAGCTGGTGGAGAGATCACAAAGATCTCTCTGTGACTGGCTCAGCAAAGCAAAGCACAGCAGCACTTGCCTCTTACATTCTTCACATAACAGCTGCAGTCTTCGGTGCCTGGGAAGCTGTGAGGGAGCTTGGCTGCAGCTTCCCATGCTTCCTATCCAATCAGGAAGCTGGGTGGGTGGTCACAGGACCACCTACCAGGCTCTCTGCTTCATTACTGCACCCCTGCTAGAAGAGGACAGTTGAAGAGATGGGGATCTGGGATGCCTCAGGTCTGGGTAAATATGTATGTGTGTATATATACAGTGTGTGTGTTATATATATATATTATATATTTATATATTATGTCCATGTGTGTTTGTACTTTTGTCTGCACATCCAACTGCAATAGGCTGCGCACACCTATGTTTAGTCTATGCCTTGACACAAGACCCCTATAGGTGAAAACACTACAGGGTTAAGAACATCAAGACACTAAATGTAAACTCCCACTTTACAGGTGCTCAAGATCCCATGTTTATTCACATGCTCCTACAGTTTTGGTATGAAGGGCTGCAAGGTGAAGGTCATCTCACATAATCCCTCCCCAAAACACCCTTGCACTCCTATAGAATGCCTTTGTGCCAGGATGAATTAACTTCCATGAGCATGAAAGGGAGTCACATCATCCAGGGCCAACCAATCAAGATGGCTGAAGATGCTGATCCGGAAAGTTGGTGTTGTTTGCTTGTGAGAAAGCCCCCGGACCTCTCATCGCTGGAGGGGAGGTGGGTATAGCAAAATTTATTTCTGCTTTAATGCTCAGTGCTAATGTATAAACAAATTATTGTTACTGCGATGATGTCATTGTGCCAAGTGCAACGATGTCATTATACACTGCATAAATCGCCCAGATTCTTTATTTGGACTGGCTGGCATAAGCTAGGTTGAGTGAGCTAGTATGATGCTACTGACGTATGGCACAGCTCGTAATAATAAATTACCCAGAACGTCACTGGAGGTGGGAGAGAGCTAACTGCACAATATAATGACACCGTTATGATTACATGGTAATATATATATGGTTTATGGTAGAACAAACCTGTAAGAAGCTTCAATTTAAAACACACATTTATATTTATTAGGTTCCATGTAACAATCCTTTTACAAGCTTTTCTTTTCATTTTTATTTCCAGATGTCCCTTGACACATCAGCAGAAAACACAGCGCTGTGACATCAGTAGCGGCACAGGCACGTTTCATTCGTATGCAGAGCTGCTAGCAACATCATTGTAAATAAGAAACTGTCCATTAGTGTCACATTAAGCTCTCTCCTTTTATTAAAGCCTCCAAAACATCTCTAGATATAAATGAGAAAGGACTGACGCCGGGACATGAACACCTCTGCTGCGTGCGGCGCAATTATTTATTTATATTGTCACTCCCTTATTTATTTATTTTTTTCTCCGGCTACCCTGTTTCCCCTCCCAGTGTAATTTGCATTAATAAAGAGGCTGTTCTGCGTCGGAATGTGTTTTATCCTTATTTTTTTTTAATCCCAGGGCGATCCCCCAGGAAGAGCTAAGGGAGAGATCCGCCTGTCAGCGTAGACAAGACGAATGATTCCCCGTGTCAGCACCGCGTGGTTCAACGATGACAGATTGAGAGGAGCTGTCCCTCTGCCGACAGGCGTGCTTCATTTTCAAATTAATAAATCTGAATAAAATATTTTTCCTTTCATTACGAGCAGGGCCTGTCTGACAGTTGCTGTGACAGGAGGGAGTAGCAGAGTTGATGAGAACAGCTTGCCCAAAATCCACCTGGGTTTTCTCATGTTTTATTTTTACCTACAACGCTTGGCTCACTGTATCCCTCTTCCCGCGTTTGTGTCTATTTCGCTCTCCGTCTCGTTGCCTCATTCCCACTTTATGCCCCTGTGGTCCCCTTACCTCCTCTGTCTGAATAATTTCACCTTCATCATTTTTATATGGACACATTTCTTTTGAGAGGTTCCGCATGCCTCAGTTTGAAATGTATTAAAAACTTTCATGCTGTATATATGGCACCAAGAGTGACATGTTTGTTGCCTATCAGTCCACATAAACATTCATTTAAAAGAGAACTCCAGATAAAGTTCTGTCATGCAAGTCTGGTACTTACAAATGTCTTCATATTGCCTTTCAGATGTTTTTCAGAAAAAATAATATTCAACAATATATATTGGCCAAAAGCTTGACTGTGACACAGACATACGTGTATGCCCACGCAAGCCATTACTATGAGTGTAATCCTAAAATGGCAATAACCTCACTAACATGCTCTTACTTACCAATCCTTGGATTTACATTTTAAAGCAGAACTCCAGGGAATGTTTTATTAACCCTTGCATTGGGGCTACCCCTGCACTGCAAGGGTCAAGTGCTTGTTTTTATCTAGGTTGAAATATAACAAAGTTATACTCACCCGATCCTCAGAACCAGCTTGTTCTTAGACTGATCCCATTCTCCTTGCCTCACTCTCCTACAATGCAGCAGTCTAAGGTTCCTGAGTCATTATGTTGTATATTGTGTATAGAATGTGAGGACGCTGAAGGACATCGCTGCGGAGGAGGAGGAGAGAAGCGGAAGGGACCAGTCCAAGAGCAAGCTGTCTCTGAGGATTGGGTCAGTATAACTTTGTTATTTTTGCGCCTGGACAAAAGTGAGCACTTAACCTGTGCAGTGTGGGGGTTCCACACTTTTCACGGCAAGGGTTAAGAAACATTTTCCCCAGAGTTCTGCTTTAACCTTCATTTCATGTACTTTTTGTGCGAAAAAAAAATATTCCAAATGTCTATATTATGATATTATATCCTTAAAATAACAGACTTTACGGCGGCACCAAGCATGTGATCAAATATCTTTATTCTGCTAAGGTGGAGACATCCCTCCCCACAAAATCCCTCCAACACACTTTACTCTGCGCAGGGGCTTCATTGTAGAGTTCACTTCAACTTTATTACAGGCACTATTTAAACTAATAAAAGTGTCTATATTATATACTGTAAATTCAGCTTCATTTTTTTCTTGTTGTACTTTAAATAGCAATGTAAGGCAACAAGTAGAACAAATCAGAGAAATTTAAAGTGTGTTTCCACTTTTGCAGTTGAATTTGAGAAAATCCCTCTATATGTTTGTTATGTGTTCCTTTTCACACGGCATACCAAAAAATATGAAAACAAAAACAATGTTTCTTACCTTTCAGATATTTCTTTGGTGAAGACCTTTGTGCAGATTCCAGGCTACTCCGAGCAGTTTGAAAGTTAAAGTAGAGGGACAGACTGAGGGACAGGGGCATTTACATATCATGCAATACAAGTCTTTATCCTTTTGTTAGAACAGACGGGGGCGGATTTATCCAAACTGGAGCAGGCAGAATCTGGAGCAAACAATCAGCTTCTTTCTTCAGTTTGTTCAGTTAAGATTTAAAAATGAAAGGGAGAAGCTGATTGGTTGCCATGCACAGCTGCACCAGATTTTGTCTGTTCCAGTTTTGATAAATTCCCCTCACAGTGTTTAAATCCCCTAGAAACCCTTACATGTGGGCCCCTCCAGCTAGGTAGATTTAAAAGTAGAATTTGGCATTGAGCCACCAGAAGAACAGGACGCCACACCCCTAAATATACATATATGACAACCAAGAAAAAATTGGACTTTTAGGGTGTCACTCTAGGCATGAAAGACACATTATATTTGAAATACATCTTTATTAAAATAGGTTGTTAAACAGCATAAAAGGATATATATAATCCTACTGGTATTGAATCAACAACACAACCCTCAATACCGTGTTATCTAAAATAACCTTAGGCATTATGCCTCTCTGGACCCCACAACCATATATTGAGCATCAACAGTGTCATAAACAATATTCCAAGCATCTTTGGTCATAAATATTAAATCATCATATAATGTCATGGTAATGAATGAACGTTCTGAAGTCTTGCATTGATGTGTCATGGGCCAAGCCGTCTACGCGTTTCGCTAAAAAGCTTCATCAGGAAGATATGAGGCTGCCTGCAATGTTTAAATATCGGGGGTATAAATGCATTCAGGTTTATGTATCAATTTGAGCATGAGACCTAAGCTCTGTGAGTAACATGTTTTGTTTCAGCAAAGCAGCTAAGACCACTGTGGCAAATTTGAAATGGATTATAGAACATTTTCTAGGAAAAAACATAAATCTGCAATATTTATCAGTAAAAACAATAATTTTATAATATTTGGTTCAATATTATTTGGATAAATAAAATGTTAAGACATCTGCTGTGCTCACTAGAAGACCAGCATCAGTGGTTTACTGCACAGGTCTCCAAGTGCCAGGAACAAAGGATGGATGTACATTTTGCCTACAAAGCAAAACAAACAAGGTACCCATTACACTACTATGCCCACTACCTGAACATGTAACAACTAACCAAAACTCTAAAACGATCCCTTATCACTTCACCTCCTCCTCAGAACACTACTCACTTAACCTTCAACCTGTTCCTTAATGCTTCACCCCCACAACCCTAATACTTAGCTTCCCCTAATGTGTGTTCATATTACCACAACCCTAACGCTTATCAAACCTTTTTTAAATATTGGTACAACAGTTGCTTTATGCCAGGCAGCTGGTACCTCCCCAGTTAGTATATAGTCCTTAAAAGAGAACTATGGGGTAAGTGTTTTTCCCCATAGTTCTCTTAAGGGTCATATACTAGCGACCTCCAGTCACCCAAAGCTCAGTATAGCGCGAGCTACAGCTCGTGGGATACTGAGACCGTCGCAGCCGGGACGGATCCCGACAATGCTGTCAAGATCCCCCCAGCTGCGTGAATGACAGCTTGCACTGCCTAATTAGAGGCAGATCCAGCTGTACCCGCCCCCTCCCCCGCACGTTCCTCCTGCTGGAGGATTGGAGCGGGGGGGATCCCTGTAGGGATCTTTCTCTGGAGATGATCGAGAAGTGAGCAAGCAACGGTATGTGTTCGCTCACTTCCCAATCTATTGAGCCGACATGTGACAGTTTAATTGTCACACGTTGGCTCGAACTATGAGGATGAGTGATTTTTACTCACCTCATAGTTCTCCTTTAAAGATTATGAACAATGGCCTCGCTATTATCCTACTTAGCTCTTTAAGTACCCATGGGTGCAAGTTATCTGTTCCTGGGGATTTATTCACATTAAGCTTTTCTAGTCCGTGGCGAACCCTAGCTTCCATCAACCACCGTGGTATTTTCCTCCCATTGTTACTCAGGTTCTTGTGTGTCTGTTGATAACCTAACTGTGTAAATATTAAGAATTAGGTGTAAAATTTTAAATTGTGATTATATTATTCAGCTATAAGTGACCATTGTATCACCTGTAGAGCAACAAGTAGGTGGAATACATTCACTATTTGATTGTCCCATGTCTGGGCACCTAGACAAGTTGAACAGAAACCAGCCCGGGAGATAGTATAAGAAAACTAATAATTAATGCAGTTATTTGTTCAATAAAAATCATTACACTTATATTTTTTGCAAGTAAAAGCACCTGGATTTGACTTGGTATGAGCCTCCTATAGTTCCCTGTGAAGAAGCACTTTAGGCTGCATTTACACCTAGGCGACAGCATTTTTTTGCTGCACATTTTTGGGCATGTTATATGCAATCAGATTGTGACACATTCATGTAAATGGCCAAACATGAATAAAACCCAAGCAAAAACGCAGCAAATGCATATTTTCGAGCGTTTACATTGAAGTCTATGGGGGCAAGAAGCACTTATTCTGGCAAAAAGGAAGGTCATTTCCTTCTTTCCAGTGAAGGGAGTTTGGCTACAAGCGACAAAACACTCAGATGTGAACATGGCCATAGAAATAAGTGGGATTTTCCTTTGGGCGTTTTTTTTAGCATTTTTTAGGAAAGAAAAAGTACTACAAAATGCTAGGTGTGAACAGAGACTTAGGCTGTTAGAGGGAGGGGCAGACAGAGAAACCAGTCATTTTTTTTTGCCAGCTAACATACTGACAATTAACAATCTGCTGAGCTCATCAGCCTGTTGCTGCTCCATCACCACCCAATTACAGGTCATGGCAGGGAGGTGACCAAGCTGTATTGCTTAACTGGAGCAGAAAAAAGTTTGGTCACCATGCTGGCTGTGCTGTCTGGTAGGGTTGTGTAACAGAAATGCAAATCGTTTGACAAGCAAAGCAGTGCCTATAATAGTTATTTAAATTGCGTATTTAGTTTTTTGTCTGGAGTTTGGCTTTAATAGTGATATGGAAAAGAGGAAAAAAAAACATTAGTAGCTGAAAAACAGATTCTCAATTTGGGTAAATGGTTGGCCGTTGACTACCACGTCTGCTGAAATAAAAGTTGGTGGCTTAAGTGAGACAGCATTATTTAAAACATGACAACTTGCAGTAATTGTGACAGCAACACTGCTACATTTTTTTTTCTCCATCGACAGAGCAGCTCTGACAACCAAAGCATTAATAAATCAAATTCATTCTTAGCCTTAGCTTTTCTTTAGAGGAGGGGTCAGACTGTTTAGAGTGACAGAAAAAAAATGCATAGTCAGAGACCTGTTTCAATCTGATGGATCAGGATCCCAGCGCCATCTGATCACATTAAGGAAATGATAACATTTTACTGAGCGTTTTGCATTTTATTGCAGAGGAATAAATGGGAAAATTCACAGCAGTGGATACTGTGAGTGACGTTTATGAGTCAGGTCTTAAACTCCTCTAGAGTGATATTCTTATAAGTCACTGAAAGATGCAGATTTGCTAAAGAAATATACACAACAGAAACCCTTCAGACAGGCAGCCAGAAAGAGTTTACAGAACAAGGCTTTTAACAAATAATGTGTTGAGATATTACACTCAATAAATCACCAGTGGAAGAGATATTTGGATGACAACTGGCAAGAAAACTAACAGAGGATCCAGCTCTATGCAGAATGTTCATGCCTACATTATATTTTCATAGCAATAATTATAAAGAGATATTATTATTATACTATCACTTTCTCAAACAATTCATCCTCACTCAGCTACCTGCTCATGTATCACTTGCCCCTCCCTTTTAGATTGTAAGCCCTCACCGGCACGGCCCTCCTTACCATCTTGTCTTGAATTGTATTGTGATTGTAATGTGTTCCTCATATTGTAAAGCACTGCACAAACTATTGGCCCTATATACTGTATATCTTGTATAATAAAAATAACAACAATAATAATAATATGCAGGACTAGATTTACTGTATACTTTTTACCCCCAAAGGCCAACTGTTTTGTGTTGTTACCATATCCCCAACCTTGTAGTTGATCGTTTATCACAAAGGGATATCTGATCACTGCTCAAATAAAATGCATTTATGTTGGCAATATCTTTCCGAATGTCATATCTATGAGGAGGGGGAGCAGGAAAAAAGTAGGTTACCTGCACATTTCTTTACTGTTATTTTTATTAAGTTCATTTAAATACTGCAAACATGTGGGTTGCAAGTCATTCCCGAGATCCTCGGATCATATGCAACTTGCTTTCCAGCATACAAAAACATAAAAACGTTAATAAGCCAAATTGTTATCCCCTGATTGTTTGGCAGCCATGTGGGTAAGCAGGTAAGGTAAGACCTTCAACCCACAGATTTGAAGTATAAAAAAAATAGATGAGGTCCTGCTCAGATTTGTCACCGTTGTGAAGGTGTAGGTGGGAGGAAATGGATCTAGATAATTTTTTTTTGCTTGAGGTAGGATCCAAGATAAACAGAAGACAAGCCAATGTGTTTCAAGGGCTTTAAAGTTCCGGCTTCCTCAGGGCTAAGGACATGAACTAAAAATGTGTAAAAGACCACTCAGTAAAAACAATGTAAAAGTAACTATTTTTTTTTTCTTATACAAACCTACCATGATTGTACCCTAAAACAGGAGAACTTACACATTTCAGATTATGATAACTCATTTTAAATTAGACAATTAAGATCATGTGTGGTGGTCGGTGAATGCTGTATTAGTATTCTTTACCTGTCTGGCTTATTATGTTAACTTGACCAAAAAGCAATATGTTACCGGCCTTGAGCCTCTTATACTAGATGTATCTCTGTGAGGGTTATTTTTTTTTTTACTATGCAATCCCAAGTGTCTTCATAGACACTTAAAAGTGTACACTTAAAGCAGTTCTGTTTATTGACTGTACATTCTGTGACCACATTATTACCCCTGATCATTAACAAATAGACAAACAGCAAAACATATGACTAAAACTCAATGCATTAAACTGTATTGATGATCAGGAGGCTCAGTTCTTGCCTGACCAAACATTAGAATGAAGAAGGTGGGACACCTTCCTAAGCGAATTTGACTGTGGAATGATTGTTCATGTCAGACATGGTATTTAAAGCATCTCCTGTGATTTTCTCTCACTGTAGTCTCAATAGTTTACAGTGAATAGTGCAGAAAAGCCAGGGAATGGACTATAGAAGCAAAAGACAATGCCAGGTTCCACAACTGCTAGCTCAGAATCAGAAAATTCAAAAAACAAGCTGTGGGTTGCCTCGCTATAGACACACTAACAGCACCCCTCCCCCTATGATACATAGAGTGAGAAAAAAAAGGAGGAAAAGACTAGGGTTTGCGGAGGGGTATAATAGACCATGCATAAACAATTATAGATATATTAAAAAATGTCAAAATGTATTTAAACAAACATATAAATAGATAAAAAAAGCATTACAATACATGATTCATGCAATACTTGAAAAAGATTTTATGCCCAGTGTGTACATTCATAAATCTTATTAATATATTTTTGCTAACATGATCCGATTAAATAATACTGGTGTTGGTTCAATAAACAGTAGTATATCTAACTTGTTAAGTCCCGACGTGTTTCACTGATGGCTTCTTCAGGGGACCCTTATTTTTTGATCTAAAAGAAAGAATATATATGTATTTTGTGTTTATACAATCATCCTCTAGGGATGTAGTGGTGTATAATTAGATATGTAAATTCTTAATTAATAAACATATTTTATCGGGACTTAACAAGTTAGATATACTACTGGTTAGATATACTACTGGTTATTGAACACCAGTATTATTTAATCGGATCATGTTAGCAAAAGTATGTTAATAAGATTTATGAATGTAAACACTGGGCATAGAATCTTTTTCAAGTATTGCATGAATCATGTATTGTAAAGAATTTTTATCTATTTATATGTTTGTTTAAATACATTTTAACATTTTTTAATATATCTATAATTGTTTATGCATGGTCTATTATACCCCTCCGCAAACCCTACTCTTTTCCTCCTTTTTGTCTCACTCAGAATCAGAAAATAACACTACAGTGGACATACGATTACCAAAACTGAACAACTACAGATTGGAAAAATGTTTGCCATTGTGGCAAGTCTTGATTTTTGCTGTAGTGGTAATGAGGCCATTAATACAGCGAGGTCCATATGATCAATTCATCCATCATTGACTTTAGATAAACATGCTATCACAAAAGATCGCAATGTTTTGAGACCAGTGTGGTCCCTAGCACACTGTGGGCCACATTATCAATCCATCCTTTACTGACTTTAGATAAACATGTTATCACAAAGATCACAACATTTTGGAACCAACGTGGTCCCTTTATCAGGTAAAACACTGTTTTGCCTGATGAAGGGACCACACTGGTTCCAAATTGCGATCTTTTGTGATAACATGTTTATCTAACCTCAATAAAGGACAGATCAATAATGTGGACCTAAGTGTGCTAGTGACCTCATTACCTATATTGTCTTTGCAGTGCCATCCCCTGGCCATTTCAGCACCCACTGCAGTTGCAAGAAGTCATATACATTTGATTTTTGCTGTGACATACAGATAAAAGGGTCATGGCTAGGGCACTTAACATAAAGATTTTGGGATGAAAGGAATGGGAGATGTGTGGCCAAAAAATCTGCAGGAAGTATATGATACTCTGAAGTCAGCTTGGAACAAAATCCCTAAGGAATGTTTTCCAGCATCTTTCTGAAACAATGTTGTAAATAATTCAGACAATTTTAAAGAAAAAGGGTGGTCCTATCTGACACTACATGGGTATACTTGGTAAAATGGTCACTGAATATATATTTCAGCAGACAGTCAATGGAAATTCTAGTTTGCCCAGTTTTTTTGCTTACTTAGTGGCTGATTTACTGAACAGGTAGAACATTTCCACTTTGCAAGGGAATTTTCAGTTAACTTAGTGAATGTGGTGAAAGTTTTCTTTGCAAAGAATACCCAATCACATGCAAGGCAATGGGATTTTTTTGTTGCACATGATTGGATGAGTAAAGTCAGCACAGCTTCACCTCTTTTACTGAGCTAAGTGCAAATTCTCTTGCATTGTGAACATGCGGGGGGCCCGGCCCAAAGCCGTGTAAGGGGCCCCAACATTTCTGATGGCTGCCCTGTTTGAACCAGGTCACTTTCTAAAATGATATGACCATTGGAGTTAGCCTAAGATCACGCAGCTGTTCCCCTGATAGAATAAAGATGATTGAAATGTCTCTTTGATCAGCAAATAGGTTTATTCAGCATTCTGAATGTGTTCAATGTAAAAACAGACATAAGGAAATCTTAATAAAAAATGACTGTTCTTTAAGTCTCACTAAAACTAGTGTCGTATCATATCACTTATCAACTTCTTAACAAAGCCAGATCTGAGCGTTGAAAGTGTTTACATGCCATCTGTAAGTCTCTGCAATCTTTACAATTATTTTTACAGCAAAAAGATATGCTGAGGGAAATGAAGTATAATATTTTATGGCAGTGCTGTTTCTCAAACATTGCCGATCAGATCCAACTGTGACACATGCGTCTGCAAACTGCTGCCCACCAGCATATGTCTGAATCTGCAATCTTCAGTTTCACATCCGCCTGGCGCATTGCTGTTCATTGTTAACCCTATGGAGGATTTTGCTCCTGATAATTACAGAACTGCTCACTGAGATTCACATTAATGTTTTAATGCAGGGGTCCTCAAATGTTTTAAACTAAGGGCCATTTTGTCATCCAGTGAGGAAGTGGGGGGGAGGGAGATCTGGCATTCGAGGTCACAAGGAGTAAAAATACCCTGCATGGCAGGTCAGCGGGAATACTAAATGCCTCTGCAATGGTGGTTAGTGGGATCCGGAGTAAAAAATGCCTTGGTTTTCGGTGGGCAGTGTGAGTTAAAAAATGCCTTAGCTTTGGTGGTCAGTTGGGATTAAAAAATGCTTTGGCTTTGGTGTTTAGTGGAAGTACAAAATGTCCCAATGTCAATGGGAGTAAAAAATGCTCCTGCGTCAATGGTCATGAGGAGCATAAAATGTCCAGGTGCTGTGGGAGTAAAAACTGCCTCTGCTCAAGATGACCAAGTGTCCAAGATACATTGCTAGGTGTTGGAACGTTCTGCGTTCCAGTTCCTGGCACCTGCTGCCATTCTGCTTGCAGTGGCTTCCACAAGTGTGCAATGAGTAGGCCCTGCATGTGGCTAGCAGATTGTGTATCACTGTTATGGGAGTTATCACAATTTTCCATTGTTAAAGATGCTCTTAAAGAGAACCTGTACTTTTCCTATACAAGGCAAAGAAAATGGGTCACTTAACTCCCCCCATCTCCAGCAGGACATGCTCAACTTTCCTCTTACGTTTAAAGCTTCCATTAGCTACCAGAATCAGTTAAAGAAAGTCCTGTGTAAGCTCCAAACAGATTTGTTGAAGGTCATATAGAGCTATGGGCTTCTTCTGTGCACCCATGTGGCAGTGATGGGCCAATCAAAATGCACCAGTACTGTCAGATGAGAGAGGAGAAGTTAGTTATGTCCTCACCTACACCTGGAATTGCTGGGTATTTCACTTTGCACAGAGTACTTATGGTATCTGAAGAGCACACATGTATAATTGGTATAAATCCTCTTATAATATTTGCATGGCAGTGTTGTTCACATTGTGACAGTTTGCTCACTGTTGCTTTATTTTGTAACATTCATTTAATGTCTATGTTTGCTTTTACAGAGTAAGAACCATCCATTCTTCCCAACTTAGGGTGGCTATTACCTGGGCTTTTATCCCCAATTTAGCATCCTGATCTAATGCTCGAGTGAAAACAGCACAATTTAGGGCTACCCTAGAGGGCAATAATCGAAACTCCTGACCACTGGCATTGCTTCCTGTTACTCAAAGATATTTCCCCCACTATATTTCCCCCGCCATATAGTCTTAAGTCCAAATTTGACATGGACGTTGGATTCGATAGGCTCATATATTAATTATTGTAGTCCGAATGCCTTCATCAGTATAGTTAAGAGGCCTGTGCCAACGCCATCAGATTTCAAATGATCACATTATGACCCTAGCATCTACTAAAGACATGTCAGTCCTATCAAACTCAATATACTCTCATAATTGCCATTACAGTAACTATGTTTCTTTTAATTCCATTAGAGGCCAAGGGGTTGATTTACTAAGGGATAATAGGCTGTTCACTTTGCAAGGGAAATTGCACTTTTCAAGAGATTCTCTTAGCTTAGTAAATGTGGCCAAAAAAATAACTTTGCAAAGAATATCCAATCAAGAAAATACAAAAACAGTATTTTTGCTCGGACATGATTGGATGATGGAAGTCGCAGAGCTTCACCTCATTCATTAAGCTGAGGGAAAATTCCCTTGCAAAGTGAATAACCTATTTTCAAAGTGAATAACCAAAGTGAATAACTTATAAATCAACCCCTTATTCTGCAGATCAATTTATTACTAGAATGCATATTCCATGCAACAGTACCTGTAAAAATAAGATTACCCCTAAGAGTTGTTTAAAGCGAATTACTTGGCTTCCCTTAAAAAACAATAAAAACCACAAGGCATTAAACACCACGTCAGATCTGAATTGGTTTGTGTATAAAAACACCCAAATGACAGAGGATGTGTTCTTTTTTGTAAACTAATTTTACCTAGCTCTGCTGCACGGCAAATTTTACCGAAATTTTGGTGAAGGAGATATTGCTGTTTTCATGGCTAAATCAAGTTTGGCAGAATCCCCCACACCTTTCTATTCAGTATCACTGGCGGAGTTGTCTTTGGAGGCTCCCTAATGATTTTTATATGGGGCCCACCATGCATTTTTATGTCTGTCATTGCAGTTACATTGCAAATTCCTAATGAATAAATGCTACTTGTTATTTTAGTTACATTTTGATATTAAGGGTTTTATTATAGTTTATTACTAATGAGATCCATGAAATAAATGCTTATTAACATGTCAGACCATATCCCTTTTCCCCTGCCTGTCCTTTGCTCTCGTCTTCAATACTTGGTAAAATTACCATATAACTTTATATGACATAATCATGGGGCAATTTGACAGTGTCATTCATTACTTAATGGATCAGGATTCTGGCCATGTAATTGTTCCATGCAATACCATGAGGTCATCCTGAAATATCTCATTAACAATTGTTTCCTCTGTCATGATCTGAATTGTATAAATACATGTAAAGTTGAAAAGTACATCTCTGCGTGTTTTCCTGCCTTTGCAGGTCTAAATATTATTGTAAATAGCTGCCCCTGATGTATACAAGTGACAGGTGCACTTAAGCTTATTACAACAATAAATAAGCACTCTTTGGTCCAGCTGTTAAACAGGTAATTCTTTAATTGCTCATAAAACACCTATATTACCTCGTTAAAGATATACATCTGTTGAAAGGGTTTTTTTTAACACTCCAGTGTACATTTCTAAGTGATATATTTAGTGCAAGCCATTATAATACATACTTGCCGATAGAGGACCGCTGGCTTCTTCAGCATCAATTGAAGACATTATTCAGAATCCTCTTTATACCGAATTAAACATTGGTATAAATAATATGACTTTTGACGTGGAGAGGATAAGTTGACTCCAGGTTTCTTTTAATTTGTGTCTTCCTAACGAGCTGATTTACAGTCATTTTGTCCCCCTTCATAATTAATCCTCATCTCTGTTTCTTTCCAGTCAGCATCAGTGTCCTTTAAAGGTTATTGAATCAATTGTCTTTTTCATTCTAGTACATGTGTAAGAAAAGGCCTCTGTACGTGGGTAACCCGGGTCTCTGAAGATGAGTAGGAATTCTCAGCTAAGTTGATCTATTCAACATATACAAAACTGATAAAAGTAATTAATGGAGAAATCCATTCACTATTAAAACTATCAGTGCAGTTATATGTCAGGTTATGTGTAGTTGGTGTGTCTTTTTTTTGCTGGTGAATTGCGGTGGTACCTGCACAATAGGTTACAAATCAGTACTCATTAGGTGAAAGCAAGTTTCCAATTAAAATACAGTAAACGCTAACAAAATTACATTTGGTTTGCTAAAACATATGTGTAACATACAGTATGTGTGTATATGTATCACAAACAATGACCATTTAAAAAAAAAATTACTTGTTTTCACAGTTTTATATCTTTTGTTGTATCTCAGAGCTGATGATCTCCTGCAGCCTCTTCGTGCATGCATCATGGAAACTCCAGTGAGTTGGACAGAGTCTGATATAGTTTTGTTGATAAATAAATCATTGCACACAGTGTGTGGGTCTTACGGCTCATATCTCTGTGTGCTTTAACCCCTTTGTGACCAGTAACGTACATATACCATGTAAAAATAATAAAACATTTTTAAATTCCTCCACCCCGTGATCATGTGCATATTCGCGTAAACATGTGTCGGATACACCTACGTACGAAAACAATGACATGCTGGATAACGCCACGTATGCCAGAGTGAGAGGAATAATTCTAGGGCCAATTTTTGTGTATATGTTTAAATTGATGACCCTTAGGGGCTCTTAAGTTCGTCTATGGACTTTTTGGGGTACTGAATTTTGCCACCGTTTCACAGACTCACACAATTTTTAACCTGGGCATGTTGGATATCTGTTTACTCGGCATAACCTTATATATATATATATATATGTGTGTTTTGGGGCACTAAATTTAACTTAAGTGCATTTTTCACTCAATTTTTGGGCTTGGTAAAGAGTTACGCTAATATTGTGCAACATAGAAATTTGCAACTGCCACCATTTAATTCTACAGGGTCTTGGCTTTTAGAAAATATATAATGTTTGGGGGTTTGAAGTAATTTTCAGGCCCAAAATGTGGATTATATCATGTGAGCAAAAAACGAAATGAAGGCCTTGGCAGCTAAAGGGTCCTTAAGGGGTTAAAAGGTATGTTTTTTTAGCTAATTTTGCCAAGTTGTGCCACATTGCAAAATTAGGGGGTAATTGTACTGAATATTTAGTGTAGATGAAACCACTGTTTTCAGGCCGAATCAAGTCCAAAAAAATCAGTTGCTTATCCCTTCTTCTTGGCATAGGTTTAATTTGACAATAGAATTAAGGCAGTCTTAAAAAATTATTATCTCATTTGAAACTATTTGGCCAGCGCTCCTTTTCTGGGTGCTGTAATTAGCAAAGCACAGTGTTACCATACATTGAATGTATAGCAACCCAACACAGTCTATAGGAACGCACATTCCACACATTGTATAGCAACCCAACAAAGGATTTCTATTATTTCAGCCTGTAGGCTTTTGATGGCCCACAGAACTCTCCTTTGGTAAGATGACTTATTTTGTGAAGTACATTTTCTTGTTTTACTCTTCCATACCCAGCTTAGAATATTGTGATTGTGTAAATATGAGTTGACTGTATACAGGTGATTGGAACAATGTGTTGCCAATGACTGGACAGGCAAAAGCCACCTCATTTACTCTCTTGTCTACAGGTACAAGACTACTTTTCCTAATGACAAGATCTTTTGACAAATGTGTTGTTTGTAACAGTATACTGTACAGTATAGTATGTGTAAGCAGTTTTATTATAACAAAGGTTGTAGCCAATCACATAGAAATGGTTGCATGCACAAACGTTGCCTTCATTTTGGAAATTACCTTTTGCATTTGGGTTTCTGTATGCATAAGGGCTGGTAAAACTTCCACTTGTTATGTCCTGATGCTGTCTTATGTCACCCTTAATGAGGCAAGTACCAAGTGAAGAATTTTAACAACTAAACATTTTTAGGGCTAAATACAGCAAGTAAACGAAACCATAATACCCAAAATCTGAACCCTAACCCCACCTTCCTACCCATATCTTTATGCTTGGCTGTGTCTGGGCAGTAGGAGAATATTTGTTGACTTGCTCTTTTAGTGACATCTTCTTTTAATAAGACAGATCTGTCTCTCGGCTGCTTTTTTTCTTTTTCTTTTTTTTTCCGCTGCTGGCTATGCTTACTTAAAGTGTAAAATGTCAAACTTTAGCATGGATGACAATCTCCCTGTGGGCAGAGAATCAGCCAGTGTATTATTAGCTGCTGAAAAGCTGGAGAGATCACCAGCTCTTTATGAGGTCGGAGAGGCTCAGAACCATTGGCAGGTGGGTTTAACCCTTGAGTTTACAAACACATAGGGTGATACATTTGGAAATAGCAAAAATAAATGCAGTGCACATACTGTAGTAACATATATATGGGAGGGGGGAGAATTTATATAAATCCTTAAAGTGCACAATAAACACTATACCACTGTTGTCTGTTGCCTGTGATTATGTCAGGATGGAAGTTAACTGTCTATGGGACACAACAGAATTCAGAATATCCTTTTAAAGAACTCTGTAAGAGGAGGAAACCATTGGCTAGGTGGAAAGTTTTCAGTTCACAGCCTTTTGTTCCACCAAATTAAGTGGTTATACAACTGTCTCCAAAAACATTAATGGGACATCACAATGGGTACCATGTATATTTCCTTGTGACCCACTATATTAGTATGCAGAATATGAAAAATGTACATTAGGGTGCAGCCCAACCTGCAATAATGGATGAAACACGTTTTCTGGATCTTGTAGTAACACTTCCTGTGTATAGTGGTGGCCAGTCTACCTTTGTCAGGGAATGGTGGTCAGTCTCTGTGTGCCCATTGGTGGTTGTCAGTCTTTCTGTCTCAAGTGGTGGTGTTCAGTCTCTCTGTGTCCAGTGGTGATAGTCAGTATCTAGGTATCCAGTGCTTCTGATCAGTCTCTCTGTTTCCAGGGTGAAAAATGAAAAGTTTCAGTGAGTCCAGTGGTGGTGGACAGTCTCTGTGTCCAGTACCGGTGATCCTTCTCTTTGTGTCCATTGGTAGTTGTTGGTCTCTCTGTCTCCAGTGGTGGAGGTCAGTCTCTTTGTGTCCAGACGTGGTGGTTAGTCTCCTTGTATCTAGTGCTGGTGGTTAGTTTCTCTATGTCCAGTAGTGATAGTCAGTCTCTATGTGTCAAGTGCTACTGATCAGTCTCTCTGTCTCCAGTGGTGGAGGTCAATCTCTTTGTGTCCAGACGTGGTGGTTAGTTTCTTTATGTTTAGTGCTGGTGGTTAGTCTTTTTGTGTCTAGTGCTGGTGATCAGTTTCTCTGTTTCCAATGGTGGTGGTTAGTCTCTATGTGTGCAGAGATTGTTGTCAGTATCTCAGTGTCTGGTGGTGGTTTTCAGTCTCTCTGTGCATAGTGGCAGTAGTCTTTTACTCTGTTTCCAGTGGTGGAGGTCAGTCTCTCTGTGTCCATGGTGGTCAGTTTCTTTGTGTCCACTGGTGGTGATCAGTCTCAGTGTGCCCAGTGGAGGTGATCAGACTCACTGTGTCCAGGGGTGGTGGTAGCCAATCTCTGTGTCCATAATGATGGTGGCTGTAACTCTATTTATTTTCAGTGATGCTGGTTATCACTAGATCAGCAGTAACCCCTTGGTTCTTGATTCTTTTAATACAAATATCAAGCTTGCTGGTTTGCAATGCATACAAATACTGGACAGTCTAAAAAATAGTTAGAATTAAGATTTTGGTAAAATATGGCTTTGAAATGGACCTGTCAGAATAGATATATAGGATGGTGTAGGCTCTGGAACTGACATCCTGATCCTTTTTTCACTATTGGCAAGCTAGTGACTAACTGGCTATGGTCAGCTGCCCCAACACCAGCAGCATGCCTATTCTGGATCAGTGATTACCCAAGCAATGAAGTAAATATATGGAGCACAGCTCTGAATTCTGCATGTGTAAACATATATGTAGCATCTGAGTTTATATGTTTATTTTGTCTTTTCCTAAAATGTAATTAGATTACACTATATGCATCATATTATTTGAGAAATATGTGCCTGATGGAAGATGCGATTAAGGGGATGAAAGCCATTCTTCCATAATCTCCAGTGGATGTTCACTGCGGGAATTAAATGCACATTGGTGTTCTAAGACCAGCTTGGTGGTGTAAGATTTTAAAGAACAGAAATATGTATTTCTTAATTTACATAACATTGTACTTTTGGGACTATCACAGTTATAAAGGCTGTCATTACTTTTTGGATGTTTTGATTTATGTATTTAATCTATATTTGGTATTTATTCAGTGCTGCCTTTTTGTTATATAATATTACCTTTACATATTGGTTGAAAACTGATCAGGTATATTCTCTTAAATATTGAGAGGTTTTGACATGATTAGCTTTTATCCTAGAAAAACCACTGATCACAGAAAGCATTATTATATGTTTAATTACCAAAGCTAAGGTCAGATGAGTGATCCCTGAGCAACAGAATCACGGAAAGATCACATATGAAGTTCCTCCTCCTCTGGCGAGACCAGGGAGATGTTGCTTCCTTGCTGCTCCCTCGCCAGTGAATGAGATGCTACAGTTTTTCTCACCAGGAAGAAAATAATTGCATTAGGGTAGATAGTTCCTTCACCTGGCTGGGACACTTTGCCATTGGCATAATTGTTCATCTAACATGACCATAAGTCTTTTTTTTTTTTTAGAAAAGTTTAATTATATTTTCTAGTGTACCTGTATGTTTAGAGTAGGTTTGAGTGCCTCAACTTTCCTAAAACTTCACTCTGATATACAGTATGGGTTTTCTCCTTCTGTTCAGAGAAGAAGAATCCAGGCAGCGATATAACCAAAATGTATAAGGCACACTCATATGGGTCAGTGTAACTTGAGGATCAAAGAACATCATTAATGCATTTATTTTTCTTTAAAACATATAATGTTACAAGTGTGATATATAATAGTTACATACAGTATGACATATTTATTTTTGCCTCCTTTTTTTGTTTTGCTTACTCTGCCTGAAGACTCTGGAGATAAGTTTCAAAGTGGAGAGGCCCCTTGAGGTAAGCTGCCTTACGGCTGTTAACACATACTGTATCTCACCTCCTCAGTGGTCACAGGTAACAGAATTCCTTGTAAGTCCATTTATTTTCTTCTATTGCATTGCTTTTTTACTGGCAGAACTAGAGAGATGTCGCTCTGTAGCTACTTCCTTGTTTGCAATCAATATTTTGCAGTGTTTTGGCCACTAAGGAAATTACTTCAGTTAGATAATGCTGCAGCTGCAACATAAAGTAACACTAAACTCAGGAGTTAAATCCTAAAAATGTGTTAAAGTATCTTTACTATTAACAAAAATGTATCTTATTTGTGCATCACTCAGCTTTAGATCATTAAATCATCTTTGAATTGGTGCTGACATTGTCCTTCCTTCTGGTGGGTGGCTCCTTTGGTCCCCATGGTCCCTGTGTGTGTTGTAAATTAGCCACTGATCTAAGCTCACTCCTGGACTACAACCTCACGTTCAGTTAGCTCATTTGTATTGAGATTGTAGTCCATTACGGGAGTGATCTTGGAGCAGTGACTACTTTACAACACACAGGGACCATGGGGAACAAAAGTAGCCACCCTCCAGAAGCAAGGGCAGTGTCAGCACCAATTCAGAGATATCTTGAGGAGCTATAGCTGAGTGATACACAAGTAGAATACATTTTTTTAAATAGTTAGGGTACTTGAATGCATTTTTAAGATTTAACTCCTGAGTTTAGTGTCACTTTAATAATTGTGTAACTGTAGTGGCTTAGAAGAATCAGTTCACATGGGTTTTACTAGTGGGTTCAGACAGTAAGGTGTCACCAGTTTGGAATGTTACTACTGTAGGAAACAGAACCTTGCCCTTTTTAGTTTGTTGCGTTCTATGGTAACTGTATCTTTATAATGTCCTGTCTTTTTTTAATTAATAAAAGCAAAAGTATACCTATATATCAAAAAGAAGATATATAGAAAATAATACATACAGTATATGAGCATGTGTACATAAAAAGACAGTTTAGGGGTGATAAGAAATGATGTGCTTATGTTTAAGTGTACGTAATAACTATATTAAAAAAGTGTTTTTAATAATTGTGCAATATAAAAAAAATTAGGAAATGTGAAAAATAAGTAAATTAATACACTCTGAAAATAATGTAAAAATTAAATTGGACTATCTGAACTGTGTTTAGGTCTGTGTCACAATGGGGCAACTTAGTCCCAACTGATTTTTACCTCCATTTGGTACATGTAAAGGATCAGCTGCTGAAGCTACTAATCTCAAAGCATCATCAGTTAAGTGTTTCCATTTACACACAGCAATCCATCTGACAGTATTTCAGGAACCTCTTAACAGTAAAAAGTGACTGTAATTCATGGCTTCCTTCCACAACACAAACTATTTCTGTCTCTTAAACGACGTTGTGTTATTTCCTCTATCCCATCACATTTTGCTTTCCACACATTTGTGTTTTGTGACCTATGATGCCCTATGGCCACGCTCAGTAAAAATAAGCCTACATAATTGGAGTTTTGGCTTGCACAAGAGCACATCCTAGATACATACATACTGGAGTATAGATAGGCTAATAGTAAAATAAGCTGAGTGCCAAGTGCACTGCTGTTGAGTCAAATTAATAGATTTGCGTGTTTTTTTTACTGTTAAAATTACAGCAAACCTGAACTAATCTATTCCGCCAGCAGTCTGTTGATATTTTGCAGAAAAAGCTATTAATTTTTGCCACCATTTCTTTTTTTGCCTTTAATTTTTCTGAAATGTAAAACAGAATGATTGGCAAGCAGCCAAATATACAGTAGAAGTGTTTATTTGACAAAGGATCAGTAATTATGTTCTGCCACTCTTATTTTACGGCGTATAAGGCGGCTGGGTGTATAAGACGACCCCCCTAATTTTCCACTGAAAACATAGGTTTTGGGCTATACTCGTCATATAAGACTACCCCACTTCCGTGGCAACACCATTTAAAAAGATCATGGATGCATGTGCGGTAATACTGTATGTACAGAAGCTTCAGCTACATACAATATACAGCGCTGAGCAATGTATTCTATTAATGAATACAAAGCCTGCTTGGATTGGCAGAGGTTGTGTAAATCGCTCACCGTGATTGGCTCAGCGCGGTATACTGTATGTAGCAGAAGCTACCGTACATACAGTATTACCGCACATCCAGCGGGCTGACAGATTAGGGATGTTCGTTTTGGGCCAGCTTGGCCCAAACGAACTAAAGGTATACAGTGTATACCCTGCGTATAAGACGACCCCCAATTTTCGGGGGATGTTTTTAAGTATAAAAAGTAGTCTTATACGCCAGCAAATACAGTACTCACCATGCCAGCCAACATAGCCAGATCCTTGGCCTCACTTTTTTCCACTGCAATACATCTTGTTGAAGGATTTCTTCCAGCCTGCAACTATACGTTAAAGCAACGGCAGCATACTGATGATGATAGACTATACCTTTACTACAAATTGGTAAACTAAATAAGAGAATGTAATCCATCACAGGAGTGAGCTTGGAGTGTTGGCTACTTTATAACACACACAGGGACCATGGGGAACAAAAGTAGCCACCCTCCAGAAGGAAGGACAGTGCCAGCATCAATTCAGAGATGATTTGAGGATCTACAGCCGAGTGATGCACAAATAAGATACATTTTTGTTAATAGTTAAGGTACTTAAATGCATTTTTAAGATTAAACTCCTGAGTTTAGTGTCGTTTTATATAATAGCTCCAAATAGTTACAAGCAAATGCATGCAAGGTTTAGCTGGGATCTTTCTTTAGCAATAGCCTATGTACAAAGATTACATTCTGTGCTTCATTAATGATTATACCAATATTAAATGATAAATAATAGCTGGATTTGAAAGCCAATGTAAAGTTTTATTTAAAAATAGTATTCATGAACAAGTCAGGGCATCAAAATACATGCATCCAGATGAGTTTGTAACTAATTTCTAAAATAAGCATTTAATTATTTTATATTGCTTAATTAACACTAGACATTCAGCAGAGTTTAGGTGCATGCAGCACTCTAGTTGAGTTTACATACATTCTAAATGTGTGCATCCAGGGACTGTTTATCTTGTTTATCTGCAGCTACATGCATTTAAACTAGGCATGTTATTTAGAATTTTTCTTTGTTTTGGGTTTCGGGTCTGAGCACTGTTTCAATATTCAGAGACTTTTGGAATTTCGCTTTGGTTTTGGATAGGGTTGTATCTGATATAGTTTAATTTTGAAAAAACTCAGATGATCCAAAATGTTCTTAAAGGAGATCTATGAGGTTAGTGAAAATCACTCAGCCTTATAGTTCGAGCCGACGTGTGACAATGAAACTGTCACACGTCGGCTCAATAGATGGGGAAGTGAGCGAACACATGCCGTCGCTCGCTCACTTCTCGATCATCTCCCTGCAGAGAGCAGCGGCTGTCAGTCACGGCTCCCTGCAG
Source organism: Nanorana parkeri (assembly GCF_000935625.1). NCBI lineage: Eukaryota > Metazoa > Chordata > Amphibia > Anura > Dicroglossidae > Nanorana > Nanorana parkeri. The sequence continues at coordinate 740,321 of NW_017306646.1, read as the reverse complement.
GGAAAGCGCTGACTGAAGGAACGGACGGGGGAGGGGGCAGGTACAGCTGGCTCTGCGGCGTTCTCAGTATACCGCGAGCTATAGCTCTCGATATACTGAGCTTTGGGTCATGGGAGGATGCTAGTTTATGTCCTCCCGTGACCCTTAAGAGAACTATGGGGAAAAAAGCTTACCCCATAGTTCTCTTTTAAAAGAATATTCAGATTTGTTTGCATTCGGCTTTGTTTGAATACGGATACATGCAAATGTATGAAGTCACAAAATGTCATCTGAATTTGCATGTCTAATGTAAACACAAATACATCTGGCCCTAGAAGAAATGTATCTGGAAAGTACAAGTTTGTTTATACTTCCCAGATCAGTGTCTCTCGTGTGAAATTAAGGTGGCCTGTGTGCATGGAGTTTTGCCTGCAGCCTAAAATTCTCCTTTCAGTATGCAAGAATTGGAAGTTCTGTCGGGTATTTCATGTCTGTTTCCACACTGGGAAATTTCTACTTGCTTTCTGTTCTGGTAACCATCGCTCAACAGAAAGGTTAGTAAGGGAAAATCTCCCCAATAGGGTTACAGTGCTGTCATCAAAAAGGAAGCTAATAGAAATCTCTTTATTATGGGCATAATGGCTAAAAAACCTGATTGACATTCTAAACCTTTCCCGATGCAAACAAGAGAAAAAGCAGACCAAAAATGCAGCCTACGTTCAAAAAAAACCCAGTAACATTTATTGCATAAAAACTACTCCAGAAAATGCACTTACAAGTGTATAGAAACAAGTGGCAAACAAAATGAAGTCCGAGTAGATCATAGGTCCAGTTTCACCATGGCCAGTGGTGGGGGCTATGCAGAAAAGACAGCATTCTGTGAAGCCTCTTTTAGGTATACCGTTTGATCTGGTTGGTGGTTGCACCCTAGTTTGCTTTGTTACAGTAGAACGTTTTTCCACCTTGTTCGGAAGATTCAAGGTAGAAAAAGGTCTATGGTCAAAAACAAAAAATAATTACTGTATGTATTTCTATATTACATTTGCATAAGTTCTATCCCACTCCTAATAACCATAATGATCTAGAAGTTTGCAAACTTACTTATTGAAGATGCCTATGGGATGTACTTCCTCAATTATCTGACACAATTTCACTCAGCCCTGTGAATATGCACTTCCTTGTGTCACCACTCAGTGCCTCCCTTCTGAACTACAACTTGTCTGAACTTCCCACAATGTAACATTGTCATGGCTGGCTGCAACCAATGAATGATAGGGTTTATGGTCTTGGGAAATGGAGATTGCATCTCATCAGGCATCAGGGAAAGAGACGCAAAGCACACTGGGATCCAGGAAGTTGTTGAAAGTGATGGGCAGACAGAAGGCAGCACTCACTGCATAAAAGGGATTTTTTTCAAGTAAGCATTGATTGCATTATGAAAAACAAATCTATAATGTATTTTTATTGCAATGCAAATGTTTTACCAGGATAGTTATGCTTGGACTTTACAATTCCTCTAATCTAAGAAAGGACTTCATCCTGTACCCTACTTTACCCCTTTTCTTGGGGTTATTATTCCCAGTGAGAACCTTTCTGGGTCCCACTTATTGCTTTTGGAGTATTTAGAGACCAATAGTTATTTTATTTGTCTGAACATTTCTCTCTTTATTAAATTATGTTTTTTATTGTCTGTTTATATTCCTTTTGGAGATATTTGTCTACTTTCCTAAAGACAAAAGTAATCAAAACAGAAAGTGAGGAAACTTTTCTTTAACTGGGACACAGGAATTAAAAGAGAATTAAAACTTTTAATTTAACATAAATTAAACAATTAAATACGACAGTATAAGCCGTTAGTGTACAGAAGTCATATACCTTTATACTTCAGTCCTCTTTTGGGTCACAGGAGGACATTTATTAATGTCCTCCTGTGACCCAAAGTCAGTATCTAGGGGGCTACTACCCCCTATTTGCTGACAGCGCAGAGCCGCGCTGCAGCCAGGATAGATCCTGACAATATTGTCCAGATCCACCCTGCTGCCTGATTGACAGCTGGCTCTGCCACTCTAGGCCCAGAGCCAGCTGTGCCAGACCCCTCCCGTGTCTGTCTCTCCAATGACTGCTCGAGGAACAGAGAGGGGAGAGGAATCCCTGCGGGGACGATGACTGACAGTCACTGCTCCTTACAGGGAGAAGACTGTGATCGCTCAGCTCTTGATCTATAGAGGTGGCATGTGACACCTGCAAAGTCACATGCCCCCTCTAGGTATTGGGAAGAGTACATTTTCCTCTCCCAATACTTCTCCTTTAACCCCTTTATGACCAAAGGTCATATGCCTAGAAGCCCAGGTCATGATGCCTAGACAACATTTCAGTATTGTCCATTAACTTGTTAATAATCCAGTGACTAATTTGCATAGCTAAATCTTATTTATATTTATTTTAGGAATATTTACAGCTCTTATATTGTACACTGTTTTGATTAAAAAAAAACAAAGACATTCGTTTGGTTATAGGTTGACAAATGTGCAAATAATGATTATTATTTCTTTTTAAAAAATAAAACTTTATGGCAGCCACCTTAAAGCTGCTGTGACATCTGCAGTTCTATCTTCAGGCTGGAGGCTTTTAGTGTTAATGAAGTCTCTAGCCTGCATGTCATGTGAGTACTATGTCATAGCTGACATTGTGTTCAGATGACTAAGAGCCACTCTGATTGGTTCTATATTATCAGTGGGAATAGAGCTCTCAGTGATATCCGGCATTGACAGGAAGGAATTAAAGCCCTTTCCTACTCCGAGTTTTAAAGAGATTTTCTGGAAATGTATATCTGTATATTGAGGGTTACTGGCAATAAATGTACATATTTTGGAGGTACTAGAGATAAGCTGACATACAATGCTTTATAAGCAGTGATTACTTTATAGGTACATCATTAAATAGAATTGAAACCGACATTAAACATTATTGTAGTCAGGAAAGGATGCAAGCATTCATTTTTGTTTACAAAGAATTGATATACAGCAGTGTGATACCAATATACAGCCAATACAGCTCTTCTCGAAGATGCATACCTTTCCTACTCTTTCCTTCCTGCCTTTCTTTCTTTCACACACACACTTTTATGATTGTAATTATGCTGGATGGCCTTTCTTGATGTTCTCTTAGTCTTGGAAGCTGCTCTCAGTTTAGCCTTCTGTGGCACAGGGTGACAGGTTTATCTGGACAGCTAAAGCCAATTTCTTCAAGACAGTGGAGCTTGCTTCCCTGCATTAACAGGTCTGCTATTTCTGCACATCTCTGCGACACATGCCGGAGCTCATTTGCATGTAATGAGCCCTAGATACATGGCAAATGAGATCACTTTGCATTTTGCTGGGTTGCTATAGATATTTGCTTGGTTGCACTGGAGATTCTGCTGCAAATGTTTAGAACATGAAACAGTACAGGTGTTGGTCTACCAATACATGATATCTTATAGTCTTTATTGTTTGATGGCATTGTAATTGTCTGTCGCCTTATGTAGGAATGTTCTGTTGACATTAACATTTGGATTATGTATGCATTTTTCATGCAAGGTCTGTCTTGAAACAGAGAGAATTCAGGGACATTTCATTTGTACTGTGCAATGTCCGTATATGCTGTTATATGCCAATATAGACATGTATTGTCATATTAGGCACATTTAAATTGGCCATAGTGCTTAACCAGTTGACATCCACGGTGTTAAACCCCCTTCCCATCCAGGCCATTTTTCAGTATTCAGCGCTGCGGTACTTTAACTGACATTTATTCCGTCATGCAGTGCTGTACTGAAATGAATTTTATACCCTTTTTTGGGGACAGATAGAGCTTTCTTTTGGTGGTATTTATTCACCACTGGGGGTTTTATTTTTTTACTATATTAAGGAAAAATTACCGAAATTTAAAAAAAAAAAACAGTTTCCCCTATATTAAATGATAAAACATTTATTATTACCCAATTTTTTGGTAAAATATAAAAGATGGGGTCACGTCGGGTAAAAAGACACTAAACATGTCAAGCCTTAAAATTGCGTGCGCGCGCGAAACCTCAAAAAACGATAATACCCAAAATTGGCCATAGGCGACGCTTTAAAAGCTGTTACCGCTCATCAGTTTAGTGTTATCAGTGATTGATGGCCCTAAAATGATTGCTCTCACTGCGACGTTCGCGGCGATATGTAACATGTGTAGCGCAATTGTAATTTTTGCGCGCTGGGGCACCGGACGCGTATTTACGTTTATAGGCGCGTAAACGTGGGGGTGGGGGAGTTAAACATTTTGGGGGGGTTTTTTCCCCTTTTTTTATATGTGGCTTTTATTTTATTTTACTTTTTTATGTGTTACTTTTCTTTTTTTTTATTTATATTTTTTTTTTTGCACTTATTGTTATTGCTATTATATAGGGGGATAACAACCCCCTATATAATAGCAAAGGCACATGGAGATAGGACCCCTAATATCACCTGTGGACCCCAAAAGAAGCTGATGAAGCAGAGATCTGCTTTATCAGCTTCTTCTCTCTGGCAATAGCAGCCAGATGACTGACAGGTGAATGCGGAAGTGATGAACGAGCACATATAGGCGATCGGCGTGCTATGGACCCGCTGATCGCCTATATGTGAAACACCCGGTAACGGGTGTGTTTAATCGGCGGGTCTTTTCTGCCCGTGCGTGCCCGCTAGGGGGCGCGCGCGAGCAGAAAAAAATTGCCGTCTGGAGACGGCAACCCGCAGATGCTGCAGTGCCGTCCGTCCATTTTTTTACTACGGGCGGACGGCAAGAGGTTAAAGTACCACAAGATGATTGTCTCCTGATATGGTGAATTCTCTGGGCATGAATAACATCTGGATCAGCTGAGGCAAATGTTTTGCAGTTCCTTATCTGCTGTTCACCCCTATTCTTATAGGAGCAAAACAGCAGAGAGTGAATAGCTGAATGCTCAGCTCAGCATCTCAGCATTCGGCTCGGTCATTCTGTTTGCTACCACACCATGAGCAGAATGAAAAATGGCACTGTAAAAAACAGCGGGGGGATGGGGTGGTTTGGGCGGGGAGTCACCTTTCCAATTTATAGGAATTTTAGGGGGACCCCAATGCTCACAAAATGGAAAAAAAGAACGTGGGGTTCCACCTAATATCCCATACCAGAACCTTAATCCGAGCAGTAGGGGGGGGGGGGGGGGGATGAGTGAGCACCCCCCTCCCTGTACCATACCAGGCCACATGCCCTCGGCATTAGGAGGAAGAACTCCTTTTTTTTGCTGATGAGGAAAAAGGGCCTCTTCCCCACAACCCTTGTCTGGTGGTTGTGGTGGTCTGTGGACAGGGGGGCTTATCTGCATCTGGGTGCCCCCTTTCCTACTCTGCCAGGTCATTGCTCGGATTAAGGGTCTGGTGGGGTCCCTCTTAAAAGTCCTACTAGACCTAAAGGGTCTGTCTGTGAAGGGTCTGGTATAAATTGGTAGGGGAACCACGCACATTTTTTTTTTGGGACATAGATGTCCCCACGCTGTGAGGGGAACCCCACGCTATTTTTTTTTTATTACATTTTTTTCATTATATTTTTAACAACTAGCAAGGAATTTGGTTTGCTTCGGCAGACTGTTCTCCCTTCTCCGACTGTGTGTTTGGTTCAGCCGAGCTGAAGCATGTGCGTTCAGCTCGGCTGTTTGCTTTGGCTGCTGTACGGCTATTGAGAATAGCCCGTACAGCAGGTTTCTGCAAGCAAAGTGAGCCGAAGGATTAGCCGAACGTTTGCCTAAATCCTTCAGCAGCCTCGTGAATAACTTCCTAAGTTTAAGGAACAAAAACAATGGGGTTGATTTACTAAAAGCAAATAGACCGTTTACTGTGCAAGGGAATTTGCACATTGCAGGGGAAGTTTCCCATTACCTTAGTGAATGTGGTGAAATTTCACTTTGCAAAATATACCCAATCCCGTGCAAGGAAAATTTAAAAAAACCTGAATTCTTGCTTTGCATGGTCCATCCACTGGATGATGGAAGTCAGCAGAATTTGCTCCGATTCTCCCCACTAATTGGTGTCAGTGGTAAAAATCTCCTGTATGCTGCCACAGGAGCTGTGTATGAAAATCATGTTTGTTCCCCAACAACTTGCACAGCTTGACCCTCTCTTCCTTGTATGATACGTTTTACATTTATTTTGCCATTGGCACATCGGTGCTCAGCTTCCCTTGCTTTTTTTGACAATAGCTTGCCTATTAGCCCTAAAAAGCCAGAACTTACTAACGGGAAGATAGTCTAATAGTATCACATCACTTCAGGAGTGCAAAAGCAAGAGAACACTTCAGTCCACAAAGTTTAATGGCTGTTCATGGCTAATGAGCCTGCCTATAGTTTGCAATGACAAATTAGAAGCTGAGTAAGCAATGCAGTCCACAACCTCAGATAATTGTGTTTAGCTTATATGTTGCTGCCGTTAATTTGTTCGTCATCACCATAGACAGTAGGTTCCAGTTCACCCTGGCCTGCATTTTGGTTAGATTGGGTTTTGCTTGTACTGTGACCACAGTTTCCACCTTTCTTTTTTGCTGATGTCAATTATTGCTAAATTATCACCATGGCGTGTCCTTTTCTTTGGCTAAAAAAATATGATTTTTTTCTCTATAATACTTTTCTCTATAGTACTTTTTATGCTCAAACTGGGCACATTTTTTAATACTTCATCATATTGTTTGGGAGAGTGAGCGAGAGTATAAACACAGTGGTATGTTTTGAAGCAGAAGAGAAAATTGGCAGTATGTTTACATGCAAGGACACAGTAAAAGCAATCAACTGTTAGAACTATAGTTTTAGAACAGTAGGGTGATATTAAACTAGTGGTATTATTTCAGACAATATTTTTCCACTGATGGTATTCAGGGAAAGCAAGCAAATGCACTTGCAAAGCAATGTCATATTTCAGCTTCATTTAACACAACTCTTAATATTGTCAGTTCTACAATGACAAAACCTGTTAGAAAGAATATTTGGTATCTAGGCTTTTAGATACGACTTTAAACTGGGCAAAGTTACATGCTAACTTTGTACTACTACAAATTACTACTAATGTACTACTACATACTTACATATTATTAAACAAGCATAGTTTGGCAAAAATCAATACTGTATTTTATTGAACTGATCAGCACACACAGTTTTTTGAGCATAATTATAACTTAAAACAGACTGAATAATATATGGCATTTCTAAGTATTCTCAGCAAGATCACTTGGCTAGATCTAAAAAGATTTCTCACTTTTGCCTGTAACCAGTGATATCTAATGCTTTTCTTGCCCATATCTCCATAAAGTTCAGTGATTTTTGTGTCTGTACCCCCTGGTGTCAATGTTTTTTCATGCTGATATGTCAGCATTAAATACTTTCTGAAAGCATTCGACTCCTTATAACCCAGGAAGAACCTAGTGTTCAAGGTAAACCTTGCACATTGTTGGTTTTATCATGATATCCTCATATCATGTTCACTGAAATCACTTGTAGCCCCTACATGAGTTGCTACAGGATCGAATATATGTCTGCTTGTAAATTGTTAATCGTTACTGTGCAGCCTGTGATACAGAGAGACTTGTGGGAGTTGTAGTGCAGATACAAGGAGAGATTGTGCTGTGAGGGACTGTAAATACTATGATTCCTGGAAGGCTGTGCTTTTGAACAGGAGAAGTGGGCTTAGCTGGAGTTCTGGTGCCCACTCAGTCTAGGGAGAATGAGCAGACTGGACTGATCTGTGTGTGTGGCTGGCATTTATACAGAGAAGCCAGACCCTGTGTGAAACTACTGAGTAAAGTGCATACAGTTTAAAGCAGACATGGAAAGAAGTTTACCCAGTATGATGTATCCAGTACTGTTTGGACGGTAATTTCCAGAGGAACACAGCGAGATCCAGTACAGTGGGGAAACCGCGGCCTGGGCAACTTTTCGCATCCTGTGACCATTAGACCCACTGCACCACTGCACTCTCTATTTCATTGAGGGATATCCAGAGAGTGTTCTTCAACATCATCCTATTACCAGAATCTGCATTCACAGAATGGTAACAGTGGTGACAATCAAAGTGAGTCTGGAGAGGAAGGGGATGCCCGCCTCTCGCTGATGGACTACGCAGCTGCAGAACAAGCCCAGGATCTGGTGAGAGGCCTCTGGCCATTTGCACTCGTCACCATTAACTACTTCAATGACACAGTATGGTCCCCAACGATGGCTAGCCTAGACTATTGCTACTGGCCAGTAGTATAGAGAGCTGGGGGATATTTGGGACTGAGACATTAGCAACCCTCTAGAGTCAGAGAAAACTATTTATTTAGACAGCTCAGTACTGTATATTTCAGTTAATAGATAGCTGTGGCTACTGAGTGTCTGAATACCAAAAGTATATTGTTGAATGCTGTTTCTCTTTGCTATTGTATTTCACTCATTTGTTGTCCAATATACATTATTTACTTAGTAAAACTCTTATAAAATTTCACAAGGCTTGTTGGTGTTCTGTGGATCCTGTCTGGGCAGTGAATCCAAGCTTGGGGACAGAAGAATTCCAGCTTCTCCTTTAGGGATGAGCGAAGCACACTCATGGTGGACGTGACAAAATTCCCCACAGCCATGAACATGCTGAAGTGTTGTAGAACGTTTGACTGCGATTATAAAAAATAACAACTACTGTATATTATTGTTTTCTCATGCAATCATATTTGTACATACGGATCCATACATTTGCATCCCATTTTCAAAAATAAATTGTCATCTTGATGTATGCTTTTCTCAGGATTCTGCATAGAACAGTCTTGCTGTTGGAACAGTTTCTATAATTACTCCACAAATGTTCTTTACACAATTGAAACATTTCTGTGTAATAGTCAGTTTTCTTTCTGTTTATCACAGTCTAAGAAAAATTAGGTCTTTAACCACTTAATGACATAATAAATCAGGACATGGATTCATCCATGACTTTTTCAAAACCCACTTACAGCTGAACTAAAGGTACTGCCACTAATTTGGCTGTTGCCTTTCTGGTTTGTCAGACCCAGTTTATATCTCATGAAGCCCACATTTTTCAATTTGACAGGTTATCAATGATGTCTTTTAAAGGCCATGGGATTATACCTGTGACATGAACAGAGTTCTGTTTTTCCAACTACCTCTACAAATGATACCGTGAAAATGACCCATTCATAATCATTTTTCATGACTTTACCCAGAAGCCTTCATAAGAAGTTCTTTTGTAACACACACAAGGGATTTCACCGGATTTTCCTGCTAATTCTAACTGCTGTACTTTGGCTGCATGTTGCATTGTACACATTTACTTAACCCTACCAAATGACTATAAAGATCAATGATCTGATTCTTTGTCCTTCCTAAGCTCGGTACTCTTTAGATGTCTGCCTAACCCACAGATATATTTAGTAGTAGTTAGTCACATTCAAATGAACTTGTTCTATAATGTCGAAGACATTTCACTACTTATCCAAGCAGCTTCCTCAGTTCTAATGAGTGTCAAAAACATACTCTCAACTTTTATAGCAACACTGGTAACTCATTCACTATATTCTGATCACCTTGAAACGTTGTTGCCAAAGAACATGATTGGAGCTATGAAAGATTGCAAAACGACCTTGTTCTAATAACATAATCCAATGCCATGGTGTCATGAAGTCTGGGGCTGTATTAATTGTTTGAGATACAAGGCTGAAGGTGTGAATTGTTTTCAAATTGCCGAGGTAGATATGTTAAAATGGCATTTTATATGGATAACTGATGGTATGATTGTTCTAGTTTGACAAGGAAGACCACTTTCCCACCTCTTGAAAACCAATTGTCTTCTCTGCCCCAAATGTGCACCTAGCTGTCCATGAAAGGAGGTCTCTTGTAACCTGTACTAAGTTACCCATGTGGCTATAAATACTGGGGTATGTTCCAGACACTTATTAGAACTGAAAAAGATGCTTGGACATTTTTAACACTACAAAACAAGTCCCGTTAAACTGACTAACCTTTCTAACTGACTAACTAAATTAACTGAGTAGTGAATTCCCCAAAAGCTATAGAGAGACTTGGAATAATGAGAACGTTCACAACCAATTTATTCTTGAACGTTATACAGTTATTTCTCAAAAGTTTGATGTTACTTAAAGCATTACCATAGGCAATATTTGAAAAATTACCCCTGAAAGATAATAATAAAAAATTGCAAATAGCATAATTTAAATTGGTATTCTCACCTTTGATCAGATTTTACACACCTGGTGATTTTGCCAGTGCCTGCGACTTCTTTTAGCAGGAGGACAACACAGATTCCTTTGCAGTAAAATGACTGCAGTGTTGACACCCTGTTGAGTGCTGCACCATCATAAGGTAGAGGAGTCAGTAAGCCTTGGCCACACCTATCTCCTCCCCCAGACATTTTGATGGACAGCATCATGCTGTCCATGTCACCTTAAGGACAAGAGTGGTGGAAAGGATGCATGATGCCCTCCTCTTTTCTTTCTTCTAGCTGCTAAAAAGCCCTTGTAATGTTACTGGTTTTAAAAAAGGATTTCCAGCATTCCTGGACCAGGTAAGTAAAAAGACTCTGTAGGCATCACAATAGGCTGGGTTAAACAAAACAAAATCACTATAAATAGACTTCAAGCACCAACCCGGAACCCATGAAAGTCACAAAACACACACACATACACACATTTGTAACACACATGCAATACACACGGAGTATTCATTATTACTGCAGACATAAAATGAACAAGTATGGTTGTTGTAGTTTGACGTAGAAGACCACTTTCCTGCCTCTTGCAAACCAGTTGTCTTCTCTGCCCCAAATGTGCACCTAACTGTCCATGAAAGGAGATCTCTTGTAACCTATATTGAGTTACCCATGTGGCTGTAAATACTGGGGTATGTTCCAGATACTTATTAGAACTGAAAAAGATGCTTGGAAATGCTTAACACTACCAAACAAGTCCAGTTACAGTGACTAACCACTAAAAGCTATAGAGTGGCTTGGATTAATGAAAACGTTCACAACCAACTCACAGATATGATCTTCCAATAAAATATCTCATCTTAAAAAAGTACATCATAGCATGTGCAATATTTCCTTCAAGTAACTGGAATATGAAAAGTTTACATTTATCTTGCGTAAGGCTTTATTTCAGCTACAGATTCAGATATGTGTGGCTTTGAATTGTGAGTGACTGATCATCTTAGGCATACATTTTCCACATAGTTTCTTGTCTGCTCCCATGAGCTTAGTCTTTCCAGGACATAAGTTTGGTTTTATAAAAATAGCAAATCATAAATCTGTGGCTCTCTGTGAATTGTTTTCTGTTTTCGTGTTTGTCTCTGAAATGCCTGCAGGTCCTAAGAATTTTGGAAGCACAACCTTTTTTTGAACCTCCCTGACTTTTGCTCTAACAAGCTTCACTGTGAAGACATGTTCTCTAGCCTCACTTTCATGCCAAGAGCAGGCCTTGCTGTCCTCTGGTAAAGCATGCAAAGGTATGGGAGCCGTTACTTGGTTACCAAATGTCAGTATGTGTTTAGGCCTCTGCTTCATGCACAAATGTCACCCTGCCATGAATCATTAAATTCCATTTTCTGAAGATATTTTTTGCAGAGTGGGCTCTGCCAGAGAGGATGAAGGAGGTTAAAAATAACATTAAGTGAGGGCCCATTCTCTGGTCACAGGTGCCATCACAAATATTGTTAACAAGCATAGTGACAGCAATATTTAACTCTTATCTTGCTGCACAGTTTTACTGCTGTGCACTGGAAAAGAGGCAGCGGTATGGTATTGTTACCATTTCACTTGTTTATGCCACCATTCCAATTCTTGAGCTATATACAGTTATTGCTCAAATATCTTCACGTTTACTTCAATTATTACCATAGGCAATACCCCTGAAAGTTAGTAATAATAAAATAGCAAATTGCATAATTTAAATTGGTATTCTCACCTTTGATCAGATTTTACACACCTGGTGTTTTTGCCAGTGCCTGGGACTTCTTTCAACAGGATGATAACACAGATTCCTATGCAGAAGTATCACTGCAGTGTTGAAACCCCGTTGAGCGCTGCACCGTTATTAAGGTAGAGGAGTCATTAAGCCTTGGTCACACCTATCTCCTCACCCAGACATTTTAACGAACAGCATCATGCGGTCCATGTCACCTTATGGACAACAGTGATGGAAAGGACGCATGATGCCCTTCTCCATTCTTTCTTCCAACCCCTATGGGCCCTTTGCCCCTGTGATGACACTGGTGCTAAAAAAAGGATTTGTCCCCCTCACCTCTCTCTTCATCCCCAGAACTCGCCCTACTGCATATTAATATTGATATTTTCCCAACGGCAACTCGCACTATTGTTGTGCATATTCTCTATGCAGCTAAATTGTTGATTACCCGTAGATGGTTACAAACAACTCCCCCTAACATCATTGACCTGATTTCATTAGTTAACACCCAATATTCTTATGAAAAGATGTTTGCCATGAAAAATAACTCATATCCTATATTCCTTTCAGCTTGGAGAAAATGGATTGTACATCCATACTGCATTGTTTGATCACAAATATTGCCTGACGCATAACTGGTCCATACCTTGTCTTCCCTCTTTCCTCCCCTCCTCTCTTTCCACTTGTTTTGTCATCCTCCCTTCCCCCTAACCTCCCTATAAATGGAAATGATATTGCAAAGCATACTGTATCCTGGATGTTAAGTTGGTTATGTTATATGCATTTTGTTATGTATGCTTCACTTGACTTCAATAAAGAACTATTGAAAGTAAAAAAAGGATTTGCAGCACATGAAATGAACATAAACATTCTTTTTTATTTTGTTTTATTAAAAGAAAGGTAAACCTCTATTGGCTGCTATTGGCAATAACAGTTTTACACCTCTTAGCACCTTTGTGCTCAATTTCATCCTCCCCAGTTTTAATGAATCCTTGCATGATTTACTGTGTTATTACATATGTGTATGTGATCATTACTTTATTATAATTCAGCCGTGAGTCTTTTAAATGTAGTTACATGTATTATTTTTGGGTTTCTGGGTGTAACTCAGATATTAGTATTTCAAGAGTGCTCTGGCCAAAAAACACACACGTGTAGAGATGAGAAAGCCTTCTTGTATTTTGCACAGACATTGTAAAAAGCATTGCTGCTGTAATCTGCACCATTCTGATCTGTTTAATGTCTCTTTAATGTCCACTTGCCAACTAATCTGACTGGCCACCGTTATGATAAATCCAAAAGCTTATAAACATCTGGGTTCTGGCTTTATAATATCCATGGCCAAGTGAATTACTTGGTGTTCAGACATAAAGTGGATTGGCACAGTGTGAATCACAGAAACAATGAAAGACGTGCTGGCATTTCACGTATATATATATACTGTATGTATGTGTGTGTGTGTGTGTGTGTGTGTGT
>NW_017306646.1:712337-726852 GCF_000935625.1 Nanorana parkeri | reverse complement strand
TGTGCGTATGACTGGATGATTTCAGAATGCTTTAAACAGGCACAGCAAACAACAGTTCTTGGTGAAACACACATGTAATTTATTTAAAAGCCTAGATACACTATGTACAGGAGCAAAAACAGAAAAATTATAGAATATCATAAATATTTTGCCTCCTGTAGCCCAATTTTTAGGACTGGCAGTAAACCTGGCTTCCTGTACACCATATCAATACACCTTGAACCTTTGGCAAATGAGAGGCCCAATCTGCACTATGGATTATTTCGTTTTTTAGGTAAGCAGCAGCATACTTTTGATAGGGTCATATTATTCAATCCATTGCCGCTGAAATGTTGCAGGAGCATTCTGTAACCCAAAGGGCATCCTCCAATACCATGCACTCATCAGGAGTTTTCTCCTTGGCTGACTCAGAGCGGCTGACTTACTACAACAATAGGGCTGAACCAATCGCTATTGGACTCCTCTATCACCCCTAGTTCAAGCATTTTGTTAAACTTCTTGATGTATTGCCAATTCTTTGGCTTCTGGAATATTATACAGTTTCAGTTTTACCCTTTGCCTCGTTGGGTGATAATATCATGTTATCACGGACGTGCATCCTAGCAAAACTGAGAATGTATTTCTATTAAGAAACACAAATTCTTTAATGTCCTGTTGCTGCACTTTTGACAAATTGTCTGCTATGCGGACTTCAGGAATTGAGGAGTTGAATATTAATTCAAATAAAGTTTTAGAGTAACTAAGGATGTTTAATTATTTGAAGTGACACTAAACTCAGGAGTTTAATCCTAAAAATGCATTCACGTACCCTACCTATTAACAAAACTGTAGCTTATTTGTGTATCACTTATCTGTAAATCCTCAAATCATCTCTGAATTTGTGCTGACACTGTTCATCCTTCTGGAGGGTGGCTACTTTTGTTCCCCATGAACCCTGTGTCTGTTGTAAAGTAGCCACCACTCCAAGCTTACTACCATTATGGACTACAATCTCAATACAAATCAGGACACTAGATGTGAATTTGTAGTCCATCAATGGAGCGAGCGTGGAACTGTGGCTACATTACAAAACACATGGGGAACAAAAGCAGCCACCCTCCAGGAGGTAGGACAGTGTTACCACCAATTCAGAGATGATTTGAGGATCTACAGCTGAGTGATACACAAAGAAGGTACAGTTTTGTTAACAGTTAAGGTATCTGATAGCATTTTTAAGATTTAACTCCTGAGTTTAGTGTCACTTTAAGTAATTTGCAAAGCTTATTAGTCACCCAAGACATAATGTGGCACCCTGGTCTGTAATTATCTCTTTAGGAATGCCTACTTGGCTAAAAAACTGAAACAGCTGCCTGGCTATTGTTTTGACCATGGTGCTTTGGCAAGGGATCGCTTCCGAAAAATGGGTGGCATAGTCTATTATAACTTGAATATAATGAAGCCCCCTAGCCGACTTGAACAAAGCCTCGGCCAAATCCATAGTGATACTCTCAAAAGAGACCTCTATGATAAGGCAGATAACTAAGAGGCTATGGAAATGTGGCATTGGTGCAGATATCTGACATACAGGGTAGGAAAACCAGTAAATTACTACTTCTTTAGTGACACTAAGCCAATAGAACCCCATGCCTTTTCCAGTGACAGCTGTTAAAGATTAGATTTACCCTCATTTTAGGGAGATTTTCTCTTACTTCCTGTAGTATCTCTAGGACAGAAAATAGAAATCTATGCATAGGAAACCTAGGCTGCAATGAAAAAAAACTTCCCCACTCTGCATTTGGAAGACTTCCTCACTCCCTGTTCTATCTGACATTCACCAAAAAGACAGGAAGTCAGTAATCTTAAATTAACTTTAAACCCTTCCTCACTGCATTGAAAACTCATAAAAAGTTTCCCCTAGTTCTGGAAAGACATTAACTATAAAAATATCTATATTTATAACCATCTTTCTATGGACCAGATTCCAGCCAACACACAACATGCTAAGTATAATTTATATATTATTTAAGATATTAACCACTAAAATTACAGTTTTGGTCATAGTTAACCTTAATTTTGAGTTGACCATATATAGTTAGGCTATGGCTGTCTTCAGTTCTTACTCCTTTTTCCTTTAACAGTGTTGTGGCTCACAAGTACCATTAAGCAATGATGACCTGTGCGCTTTTCTAATCTCAGTACATTTTTACCTTTTGTTCCTCACCCCTCAAAGTTCAGCCCCGCTGCTTTCTAAACATGCAATATTTAGGACGCGCTTGACATCAACACAGTATTTAAAAATTATCTCTCCCAGCTGAGGGCATCGTGAAATTTTATGAACGCTCATGAAAAATTCATGCGACGTCATAAAGCTGCCATGATTATTTCATTTGTTCTCCAGCATTAAAACTGGAGCAACAGCCGCTGTGAGCTTAAACATCATGTGTCAGGGTGGCTGTTCCACATTCCTGTACATCACAGTGCTAAATGACAGTTAGATATCTGGTCTGGCTCCCCTCTGTCCTGCACAGGTGGCAAGGTTCCTATCTGCTTTCCACCGCACAAAACTCACAATGTGTAAATAATACATAATCTCCAGGAGTCTATCTGTGGAAGGGCTGCATTAACCCCACACAGAGTGACAGCTACAGTACTTCATCTTCTGCGTCAAAAGGCATGTGAGCTGTTTATTAAACCGTGAAACAAGATTCACCAGGCGGACATTTTTAAATATGTACTGACACCAGTGCTTCACGACAAAACAAATTGGAGAGTTTCAGCGTGAAGAAATATTTTATTGTGAAAGGAGCAACCATTTTTCAATTGTTATGGTTTCTTTCTTGCTAGCTGACACATGCAACGGTGCCAGGTCCACCTCAGAGCCACCCGATATGTATAGATCTCTTCTAAATTGCTTTTATTATGCTCATTTATTAAAATCAGACATATCTGAAACAATAAACGCTCGTAGGCCTGCACATTTCGGAGTCACTGCATCATTACCGCACAAAATGTAAAGAATTACTGAAGGAAGCAAAATGTCTGTGAGGGGATGAAGCAGTTAGTGCTGCTTCTTAGAAAGCAGAGGGTTATGGACTGTCCTGGTCAAGCATCACATTATGTGTGTGTCAGCCCTGCAGGTCCTAGCTCTCAGAAGTAATGGATGATCCTAGTCAGCCCCTTTCTGCAGGAGATGATACGATCGGACGTTATCTACTCCAAACCAATTCACAGGCCCACAGACACTGCCGCTCATTCATCATCCGTGAGGCAATGGATTCAGATGTGCCCGGCCATAGCGAAGTGACGCAGGGCAATTCAGGGGCTCTCCCGCCTATGCTGACAAGGACAGCCTGACACGATAACGCTCTATGTGACAAGTGACAGCGGCTGGCAGGGAAGGGAGGTGGACAAGGGCAGCAGGCAGAGAAAAAATGTGTCTGTGCAGCAACAGTCCCTTGTGATAAGCAGCGGGATAAGTGTGTGTGGCTACCTTGGGGTATTTGCCTCATGGGAAAGTTCCTGTCACCCAGCAGTTGAAAACTGAGTGCTTTTATGTGTACTATTAACTATACAGGAATGTGAAGCTTCACAGCCTCTTCCTAATTAAACTTGTGTCTTCATATTTCTTTCTGCAATAAGACTATGGGAAGTGATTACTGTTTCCTTCTGTTCTTCCAACTACTTCTTAGGCTTAAAATGCAATTTATATACTCCAAGGATTCTCTCCCAGGCTAGGACTTGTTTCTAAATCATCTCTGAATTCATGCTGACACCGTCCTTCCTTCTGGAGGGTGGCTACTTTTGTTCCCCATGGTCCCTGAGTGTGTTGTAAAGTAGCCACCACTCCAAGTTCGATCCCGTGATGGACTACAAACTCACGTTTAGTTTACTAATTTGTATTGAGATTGTAGTCAATAACAGGAGCAAACTTGGAGCGGTGGCTACTTAACCACACACACAGCGACCATGGGGAACAAAAGTAGTCACCCTCCAGAAGGAACGACAGTGTCTGCATGAATTCAGAGATGATTTGAGGATCTACAGCTGAGTGATGTACGAATAAGTTACATTTTTGTTGATAGTTAAGGTGCTTGAATGTATTTTTAAAATGTAACTCCTGAGTTTAGTGTCACTTTAAGGAGGCAATCTCACCTTGCCCATTTAGTCAAAGTGACAGTGTCTGTGCCAAGTCACCAACCAACCCCTTCATACTTACCTCTCCAGTGCTCCCGCGCTGCTCTTTTCTTTGTTACAGTGCTACCAAAATACTGGGTATTAGAGCTCAGGGGGAGTGGTATGCAACCCCTTCTGTCATACGATTGGCCACTACTACTAAGTACTGCATCATGGGTGGAGGTCACATGCTCCCTATACTGGGAAGCACCAGTACATTACAGTGGCAGACCAGAAGAAGGATCAGTTGGAGAGATAAGGATAAAGTGGTACCAGGCCGGCCTTTAAACATACATTGTCACTTTGTACCTAATGGGAAAAGTTATAGAGGCTCTTGAAAGGAAACCTGCCATGAGAGAAGCTGCCATTATTGATCTTTCCTTCTAAAAATGCTGGTCCTCTGGTGTTAATGTGTACCCCAGACCCCAGGTCTATCAAGTGGCAGGAATGCTGTGCAAATGGCCGGGCAGATGATTTGTAAATCGTCTACTATGTGTTGTGTACTTGTTTCAGGGATTTAGAAAGCATTTGCGCGACAGACAGCCAAACATTTTCAGAGGAAGTCAGCAATGACAACCTACATATTCCTCTCAGGTGTCTCGGAACTGATGCAATACAAATATACCAAACATTACAAAAATATAATGTTGCATAATGAATATCATATCATCTTTTTATATTAGAAATACAGTCAGAGAGTACGAGTCTTAGGAGTCTATTAATAAACAATTCACAGAGCCATTTTTACTGCAAATTTCTGTGACCATTCATTCCGTGTGAATAGAGGCAAAAAAAAAAGAATGTTCTTTAGGTCACATGTAACATTTGAAAAATACTGCAATATGGCCACTAGATGGAGCTGAGGGGCATAGGAAATAAGTATTCATTTGCTATGCTCTTCAGCTCTATTTAGTGGCCATATTGTGGTATTTTCTAAATGTTGCATTCGACCTGAAAAGTAAATATACGAAAACATTCATTTTCACACAGAACAAATGTTCAAAAAGATTTGCAGGGCTTTCAGTCTCTTTATTCCCCTATATCGGACGGCGGATCGGACGGGGGCGGGTACAGCTGGCTCTGCCTCTAGATAGGCAGAGCCAGCTGTCACTCACGCAGCTGGGCGGATCCAGACATAATTGTCGGGATCCGCTTCAGCTGCGGCGTCTCAGTATACCGCGGGCAGCAGCTCAATATATCGCGAGCTGTAGCTCGTGGTATACTGAGCTTAGGGTGACGGGAGGACGCTAGTTTGTGTCCTCCCGTTACCCTAAGGAGAACTATGGGGAAAAGCCCTGACTCCATAGTTCTCCTTTAAGAAGCATCTGTGATGCAACTTACAATGATTCAATTATGCTTTTGGGTTGATGAGCTTAGTCAACAGTTGTTACTTTATAAACAAAAGTCAATTAAAGGCAATTGTGGTAGAAGCAACTTAGTTGAATGTCTAACACATTTTTCATATACGCTCTTACCTTGACATGGATTTACAATGCCAGCAAAATTAACAGGATAGGCTATGTCTATGCTAGTGGCCAATACCCTGTAAGATTTGATTTGTCATCAACCACGATGCTCAAACTACTTTCCAAAAGACATTTAAAGTCCATTTCCACTTTTGTAAGTGATTTGCATTTATTGTGGTAATGTAGAGGTGCAGTGGTGATGTATATGTGTGCACATTTTCATGGCTCACATTGCAGTCTTTCTTCTTTTTTTATGCACTTTTTTTTAGGCCTGAAGCCTACAAATTAAACATTTTCTCCACAGGAAATTCAGTCTGACAGTGGGGTCAGATTGTAAAGTAGGCTGTAAACAACTGCCCCCCTCCCTGTTGTGGGGGGTGGAGAGCTCAGTTGTAATATACACAGATTGCAAAACACAGAGACAGCCATTTCCATGAGGATAGGAAACGTACGTTTCTATGTTCGTATACAGCAAGTGCATATACCTGCTTCATGTAAACTTAGTGTACATTGCTGGCGTATGTTTCTAGCAGAAGGCTTATATAGAAATTGAAATTTCTATATAAGGTTGAAATATGGAACGGTTTTGGGTAATAACAAGCACTGCACAATACTGGCCATTTCACCCTAGTGTTGTCTGAAATTCAGATAGCACAGTATAGATCCAGGCTTATTTACCATGGTTGCACAGAGTACAATGCAGTAACCCATAGCATGCCAAATATCGTTTCTGTAATCAGAAGACAAAAAGAATTGAAATCTGATTGGTTGCCATGGGTTACTTTGAACATAGTCAATACATGTCCTCTACCTTATCAAATAAACCTGAATAAATTGTTCACGCTTTTCTTGATTAGGTAGCACAGAATGACACTTGGGACAAATCCTATGTTTACATCACCATGGACATGTGGCAAAATATAATACCCCTTTAGTTGATGGTGTGGGGAGAGAATAGTTAATCTTAGGAAAGCTCGCACCATCCTTGACCTCTTCACACAAAGGCATCCCCTGTGCAGGTTCTTATTCAACTTCAGCCTGACAAAGTGTTTTTAATCTTTTCTTCCCATCCAGCTTGGAGATTGGGAAGTGAAAATCAATACCTGCTGGCAGCAGCTCAAGCCTCCCTATGACTAGTGGTCAGGGGGAGGGGGGCTCAGGTCGAGGGGCGAGTGTGAATTACAAGACTCCACATTTATTGGCCTTGAGCACCTAAGTAGAGGAACCCGTCTAGGACATACAGGTCATTGAACAGAAACGTATCCGGTGGCTGGTCAACCAATGCGATAAGCTCTTTCCCCAAATGCTTGTCGTATGGAGGAGAATAAATAAATGACACAATAATGTGTAATTTTTTTAAAGTGAGAAACAAATGACACAGCGCAGCGGGATGATGCATACATAAAATGCATCTGCTTAGCACAGATACAGCCTGTTAACACAAACACATTACAGTAACCGGCTGTTCCAGTTTATTCCATAGCTGTAACCTCCGCTCGCACAAGACGCAGATATTACAGATTTAGTATAAATGATCAACAACAACCACTTTTACATCATTATACCATGCAATGTGCACTGTTTGTCTCTAGGTATAAATACAGTCATCGTTGATCACTTGCCTTTTGGTTTTTAATTGATTACTATAGCTAGAGAGGAAAAAAGCTTTCAGGTTGTGAACGAAAGATAGGCTACAGTATTTGCTGCCTTTAATACAGCAGAAAAGAAATGAAGATTTAGGACTATCATGCTACTAGTTTGAAGAAAATGCATAATGGCTTTTTTATATGTATATTTGTATACTTTATATTTCTTCAATTGTTCAGGTCCATTAAGACTAAAATGTTAAAATGTTGTTTTTCCGTTAGGTAAATGTGCGATTTTGCATAAAACATTTTTGTGTTCATTTTTAGCCAGCAGGTGGAGCTCTAAGCTCCTTTTCACATGTTATTCTATGAAAATTACACACATAAGTGGATGAGTCAGAGTAGTGACTTGCCCCCTTCCTTTCTTCCTTTCCTTTCTGTGCTAACTGCGTCCAAACATGGCACACTGGGTTTCATTAAGAGACAGGATGTACGAAAGGGAATAGCTTCTGATGTGATCTCTTTTTAGAAAGTCCGTAGTGGTCTGGTAATCCTATGTCACAGGTGTATCCGGTATTACATTTTTAGTTGTAAAAGAAACATTTTAAATAAATAGAAAAAATCCAACTTACAAACTTGAAAAAAAATAAATAAATAAATACGCTGACCAATAAATGTTATAGTTTTCTTTTAACAAAGTCCATACATAGCTGCATTGCAGATAAGGTTGGAAAAAAAGACACAAGCACATCAAGTCCAACCTATGTGTTTGAGTATCAGATTAAGCTATCTATTCTAGGAGTTTACATATCCCTCTATATTGTGCTCATTGAGAAAACCATCTAGAAGATTTTGAATTTGTCAATGCTCCCAACTGTTTTAAAGCATTAGCTGGGAAAGTAAGTTTCAAATGTCTGCTGCTCTGCCTGTAAAGAACCCTCTCCACAATTTTAGATTAAACCCTCTTTTTCACACCAGCCCCAGTGTGTTTAGAGCCTGATTCGGTGCCCGAACGCACTGAATCGCATCACGGCCGGCTCACTTCATTCTGGGGCAGGAGGGGCCACAGTGCGATTGCCTGCAGCAGAATGCATGGCACATCAGTGCCTGCGTGTTAGTCCAGTGCGTTCAGAAAAAATGCTGCATGCTGGGGTGTGTGGCTGTGGTGCCATTGACTTCAATGCCCCCTTCTGCCCCTGAAATGCAGTGAGCCGGCCAGGATGTGATCCAGTGAGTTCCGGCACCGAATTGGGCCAGAGCGCACTGGGGCTGGTGTGAAATAGCCCTAAGTTGTGTCCACGTGTCCTCTTCAGGGAACTAAGATTATTCAAGTTGTTACTGCCCTTCCAGTAATTTCGATTAATTTGTAAACGATCATGTATCCTCTTGAGGGCCCCTTCTCTAAGGTAAAATGTTTTAGATTACTTCATTGTTCCTTATAGATAAGGCCCTCTAGCCCCATTATTAACTTTGTTGTCCTTTGTTGGATCCTTTCCATTTCACGGACATCCCTACTATTATTGAGGACCAAAACTAAACCACATACTCAAGATGAGGCCAAACCAATGTTTTCTAATTGTGGTCAGAGTATAGATTTGTCCCTCTAATAAATACCCTTTTTAATTAATGAGAATATTGTGCTTGTTGTGCTATCCAAATTTTTTTTCTATCACTGATTCTTCCAGTGTAACCCCTCCTAATGAATATCTCGCCTGCAAGTGTTTAGCACCCAGTCAACGTGATTGGAGAGTGAGAAACTGGAAAAAAGAGAGTATGATAATATGTTTTCTAACATAACATGAACATTAATGACCCACTTTAACTTGCCCTCACTCCTCTCCCCTGGATGCCTCTTCCCCCACATGTATATTTTGATACTTACCCGTTACCAGATATCTTTAGGCCAGTCATGTGGCACGCAGGTTCCGCTTCCTCTTCACCTCCTGGCACTGAGTGGTCGTTTATGATGGAGAGAGCCTCCCTAATGTGATTATATCAGCACCAATCTCTGTACCTTTGTACTATGAGTGCAGGGTTCTGTGATGATGTCCCACCAGGGGTGGGCACATGATGCCTTGCACTCAAGGAATTAAGATTAATCATGCTGGGCATCTACTGGTAAGAGGACCAGTGCTGGATCACACAATAGGAGTCTGCAGGTGACTGCGGGCAGATCCTTTGATAATTGGATGTTTGTGTAAGGCCCCGTTCACACCTGGGCGTTTTGTAACGTGTTCCTACGCTCTGCAAAACGCTCAAACACCGAAATCCCATTATTTCCTATGGGTATGGTTCACACCTGGGCGTATTACAGGCCATATGAACGCGCTACAAAATGCCCTACGCCCAAAGAAGTACAGGAGCTTCTTTGGGGCGTATTTGCTGCGCATATCCATTGGGATACAGCCAGGTAGCCCCTCGGAAATGCGTGTTTGTCGCGTGGTTTCTTTACAGAGAAGCGCGGTAAAAACGCATGGCACGAAACGCGTGACAAACGCGCATATTCGATACGCCTAAGTGTGAACCCAGCCTAAAAGATGTGATTCAATTGTCTCTGTCGTCATCCATTAATTAAATGAAGTTGTACCCTACTTTTGCACAGAACACATAGTTCTCCTTTAAATAAGGTGTCTAATTGGCTCCATTCCATTTCATATGCAAAAATGTAATAACATAATACCTTAGTGTGGAAAGTATGGCCATTTACTGATTCTCTGTAGTGGAAAAGAAGAGTTTTGCCTAATGGAAGAATTAAGAAGCCTACTATTTTTTTAAAGTGTCCAGTCAAGCCTTTCTTTTTGTCAGTATTGAATAGCGTGGGGTAGAGTTAGAACACCTGCCGGGTTCTTACTGCTATGCAGGACTCCAATAAAGTGGAACTACAGTAAACCCTCCTATCCTTCTATCTACCACGGGTTGTGCCATTCTATCCTCTGTTTAGATCTGCAGCTGCCATAGTGCTTTATATGTGATCAGCTATGACACCATCAAGGGGTTGAAAGATCTGTTGAGAGCTGACAAAAGCACACAGGTAGCTGTGATAGCTATAACCAGAAACATGGGTAGGCAGAATGTAGATGAAAACCTTGCAGGAAACAGCATTGGTAAATTTTATCAAAGATTTACTATCATTTATTGAAGATTTCTAACTTTAGCTTTCTTTTGGGAAAGAGTTATATTAACTTTAAAGAAATTTCCACTAACTTCCTGTCTTGTGACAACATTTTTATCAGACAGGAAGTGAAAGAAAATCTGAAACACAGAAATTAAAAGCTCACAGGGTTTTTAGCCTCCCCCTACTCTACTGAATAAACGTATTCTTATTTCTGTCCATGTTGCTGTTAGAAACGAATATTTGAGAAAAAAGGTTTTGGCTGGACATATACTTAAAAGAGAACTATGGGGTAAGTGTTTTTCCCCATAGTTCTCTTAAGGGTCTCTTAAGTTCTCTTAAGGGTCACGGGAGGACATATACTAGCATCCTCCTGTGACCCAACGCTCAGTATATCACTATATACTGAGATCGCCGCAGCCGGGACGGATCCCGACAATGCTGTCGAGATCTACCCAGCTGCATGAATGACAGCAGACTATCTAGAGGCAGAGCCAGCTGTGCCTGCCCCCTCCCCCCATCCGTTCCTCCAGTCAGCACTGGAGGATCGGAGTCGGGGGGAATCCCTGTGGAGGGCGGTGACTGACAGTATGCGTTTGCTCACTTCCCGATCTATTGAGCCAATGTGTGACAGTTTTATTGTCACACGTCGGCTCGAACTATGAGGATGAGTGATTTTCACTCACCTCATAGTTCTCCTTTAAATAAGGTGTCTAATTGGCTCCATTACATTTCATATGCAAAAATGTAATAACATACTGCCTTAGTGTGGAAAGTATGGCCATTTACTGATATTGCACAATCCATAGGCAGCCGAACTCTTCAAAACTAAAAAAAAATGTAAAATAATAAAATTACTATACTCAGTGTGTTATTAATGTGTGTACATGAACTCACTTCTTTTACACAAATCCCAACCATTTACATACTATACCTCCGTAGACCACTTGCTGTTTTGCCACAATCCACAGACTGCTTTACTCTTTACTAAGACAAGGATGTTGAATCCTACAAAATTTTACTTCAGGTAAAACTACTAGGTACTTTGACTGTATGCTATGGGCGATATCTATAGTTTCTTTGTATATACCTCTCCAAGACTCCACTAGTAAGATCTGCTTGCACAAGTGCCCAGTACTGACCTTGCACAATTCTATGTTTTTTAATCTTACTTGGTGGTTGCCCTCTTTAAATTTGTATATCAGTCATATGGAGAATTAAACAAACAATTTTACTTGGCCTACAGCTGAACGTACGGTCATCTGAAGACAAGACCTCCAGCCAGGAGATCAGTCTAGCTGGAGCCCTGCAAAGATATAAGCAGGTTTGTGTAGGCTGTACTGTCCTGGTCTCTGTGGATTACACATTTTTATATTACTATTTCAATATATATTAGAATTTAGAACACAGAAGTGATAAGTTGAAACTACAAAGTGCCAGGAAGTTATTTTCTTACTGTTATTTACAATATGAGATGTTTAATGTGTTCATTTGGAATCAAACGTCTCTGCAAAAAGGAACACTTAGGATCCTTTGCCTTAATGAAATGTGACAGCTACGGATTTTATTAGTACTTTGGTATCCGTTTGCACACAGGGTCCAGAACTCTCCCCCCACCCTATATCCCGCGGTCCTGTTGGATGAGAACTGATGAGATGTGACAACATAAAACGCAACATTTCTTGAAAATGTGCAGAAATTTGTAGTTGAAAAGATCCCAGTGACATGGTATGGGGTTGTACTGAAACTTTAGATGTAAAGAAAAAGTAAAGGCAGAACATTTGGAGGATAAAGAGAACCGCCATAAGAGAGACATATAGATGACTGATAAGGACTACTTGTCATGCTAGTTTTGCTCATGTTCCCATAAATTCTGTCAATTGCCCTTCTCATTTTTGTTTTCTCTGGTTTTTCCTTGCTAAAGTCGACGACCAATCAGATGGTCTTTGCTTAGAAGAAAAGTAAACAGATCCGCACCATGGTATCGTCTAATCTAGAAACACATTTTAATTATGTTAATATATATCATTACACTATTTAAATTGTATACTGTAAAAATCCTACTTACATGCTTTATAATTCCACCATACTGCCGTTGCTGCAACTGTGGTATCCAGCCACATAATGCTCTTATTTACATTTTCTTAGGGTGCCTAGTGCACCAGTTTGTATATTTGTATATACTGCATTGATTCTAAATATATTGGAATAACAGAGCAATGAAATCTAATTTTTATTGTTTTGGTGCTACAGAACCTGCCCTGTTAAATTCTAGGAGGTGCTGTTGTTGCCTTAATTTTGGAGCAGGATCCTGCATCCTTGCTTTACTACTTTGTAAGTCATTGGCCTGGATACCTGTGCAACCAATAAAGTTGCAATACACTTGTTCCAGGTCAGTGAAAACTTGGTAAAGAAAAGGGGATGGGTATGACTGCCCCAGAGCTGTCACCTTCAAATTCTAACTCATAATAGTGGCTTCTGCATTTCACTCGTGACAGGATCTCTGCCCTCTGTCACAACAGCAAAAAGTTTCCCAGCACACTCACCAGACAGCATGCAAAGAAACTTGTCTCACCGTTAAGGTTAAAAACAGAGGATCTCTTAGTGGTCTCATTAAGCACTAAATGTGAAGATGGAAGAACACTTTCATGTTGCTCCAAGACACTTTTTATTTAACTGGAAAACAACATACAAGTATATATACACTAAATCACTAAATTCCTATATAATCTTTAACATAATGATGTAAATTCAAAAGTAATTTTGAATATTTTTTTAACTGCATTTTTTAATTTAAAAAAACCCTGTAGTCATCATGCATGACGGTCCTTGTTCAAGCACTTTCTATTAGGATGGGTGACAGCACTCTTTCCCTTTTTTCCACTCGTGCCTTTTACCTAGGCTTCCAATGGAGAATACAAGTAGCTGTTTAAACACACATTACCCACATGGCCCACTGCTGTCATCATCAAAAAAACTCCTCCTGAGAAATGTCATAGAACCATTGCTAGAGTAAATACGGGTGGACAGGAAGTGGCTGCAAAAAATCATTAGCACTAAGATTCAACAGGGTGAAAAAAATGAAAACAAGAATTTATGGGAAAAATGCCAATTGTTTTCGATACACAGTGCTTTTGTTATTCAATTAGGGTTAACATCAACTATATCTCCCTAAACGCACGTAAAAACTGGGATATGCCAAACAACAATAATATTGTGTGAAGAGATGGGTTACTGGCTGTTGCACATTGTAATTCCTTTTTGTAATTAAAGGTATATCGGATAAGCTTATATAAGTCCACAGAGACAATTTAATTCTATGAGATACCTTTTGTAACTAGGCATAGTAACAGGAAGGACTTTGAAATATTTACATTTTAGAGTCACACAAAGGATAGATAGATAGATAGATAGATAGATAGATAGATAGATGGATAGAAAGAAAGATAAAGATAGCAACTGGTTTGTTAGTGGCTACATTTTCTACAATTCTTAGATTTTAATATAAACGACTCACAAAACCTTCCACATAGGAGACTGTTCAAATCGAGTTGTATATTAATAAAAAAAAAAGAAGTAAAGCCGAAAGGTATATGAAAATGGCTGCTAAACACAAATTTCAGCGAAAGAACATAGTTATAAAGTCGTGGCCATTTTTTAAATCAAATATTCTGCCAGATTAATAAAAACCATTTTGCCATACGGATCGCTTGACTGAGCTGCATTCACCAACATCAGTCAAATCAACAAACTTGTGAGTAGCGTTTTTTTTTGCCTTATCTAGAATGTAGAGAATCCCAGATTTGCCCAATAGTCATTTTCTAATATATACACCAAAGTGGTAAATACTGTGACAGAAAGTCATATACTCCTCCACACATGACAATTTTCATTTAATTCCCACCTTTAACCAGCTCAGGTTTGCCAAAATAACAAACAGATGAATAGAACATAGCACCAATGTTTTCTATTTACATTGTGAAATTATCGACATTTTTGGTGGTAGGTTGTCTACAGAATCACCAGGTTAAAGCAAACCAGTTCTCTGCTCATGCAGGGCAAAGCAACAGGCTTTCCTAATACCCCGCTTTCCAGCAGCACACACCCCCTTTCCAGCAGCACATACCCCCTTCCCAGCAGCACACAGCTCCGTTTGGCAACCAATTAAATTCACCCACCAACTGTTTTAGGTCGGGGTG
>NW_017306646.1:697343-712327 GCF_000935625.1 Nanorana parkeri | reverse complement strand
CCGCATCCTGCGCGCGCGGGGGGTGGTGGGGGGGGGGGGGGGGGGGGGGGGGGTTGGTAGACAAAAGAGATAGTTATCCTCTATTGAAGTAAATGCATTGCTGTTTTATAATATTTTATTGCTTTATTCATTTTTGTGAGGTTTAAAATAATTATCTATTTAAAAATATTTTTTTTTAAATTTTAGTCGTGCAATTATATAATTTTGCATATTTATATTGTGATTTCTCCTTGTGAGCTAACAGGTGAAGCTTTAGGGTCTTTTTCACTATTTCAAGGCTCTACCTCGGCTCCTCTGTTGTAAAAAGCCTGTGTTTACAGATCTCAATAGCTCAAGCTGAAATTCACACTCAGATCAGAGACTTGCCCCATATCAGACAGCTTCTTAGTGGCTTCAGTCAGAAACCCTGGACAGCATTTACTACACAAATTAGCTAACGTGTTTTTGCAAGTCGATTTTCTGTGACCCAAGGCGCACGCATGCTCTGATTGATCCTCCAGACTCCCACACATCAGTGCTCTGCAAGGTAGGGATTTCTAAATTGTCCTTTTTCTATATCTATCATATTTCTTTGTTTAGTTTTTTTGTTATATGGTTACAAGAACAAAGTGTTCCTATTATTTGTGTTAAGTTTCCCATAGGTTATTGTATGCTAAACATTCTTTTTAGATTTCTCAATGCCACCATCTGCATGCGGTATTGCTTCGCGCACATGCTGCATGGCACGTAGGTATGTGAATTGCCATTTTTGGCCCTAACCGTATTTACGAATGCTCGTGTTTACTTTGTCAACGCGCATGCATGTATTTTTATACGCGTATTAGAATACGTCTTCCAAACGTGCTTGTGTTTTTGTTGGTAAATCAGGCAGTCTCTAGACAGGTAGCCTCTGCTGTGCTGTCCATTAGTAGTGTTGGTTTCCTTCAACCCATAGTGCTCTGAGAAATGTTTGCAATTTATGAATTATTTAAATGAAAAACAAAGAATGCACAAATGAAAAGAGAGTTTCTTTAGGAAAAGGGCTAAAGTTTAATTTTGTAGGTATGGGTACATGGATTTGCTTGATTTGTCGAGGATTTGTTAATTACAAAGTTGAAGGTTTCAGTAAACACCTTATATATCACATTTCAGCCACACACTATGTTCTCCTAGATTAGAGGAGTAGATTCCAGCTCCATATGTTTTCTACTATAAGGGCTCATACCTTTGGGATCTTAGCTAGGTCTTTAAATACTTGTGAGTCATGTTTTACAAATTTTTTTTTTTAAATAGCAAGACAGCAAATAGCAAAATATTTTAACAAAATTGGTATTTCGTCACCTGACGTTATCAAGGTATGGCTAGGTCTTGATAACGTCAGGTGACGAAACGCGTCGGGAGGCGGGCCTGCTGTTTAGGACACATCCACAGTCTAAATAATACTGGTTTTATAGCGGATTAACCAGTTTTGCGGCTTTTTATGATATATGTCATATACAAATGACTCAATCAAGTAAATTGTTTTAATGCACTATGAGCCCCGGGCCTGCTCTCTTCCTCTCTTTTAATTTTTCTTGGATCCAAAACACCCATACTCGGAGAGACTAAGAATTAGGACACGCTCCCGGAAGCAATCCAAGGGCACCTTGCTACGGCTAGGGCGGCTTCCACTACCGTGATATCGACATCTCTTTTGGGACCAGGACTGAAAGTGCACTACAAGATCCCACGGAAGGACGGAGTGAAGATCATCCCCTTTCGGCTACTACGGTGAAAGAGATAGCTGATTCCTCTCCGGCATCTGGTGAGTGTAAGCCCTACGGGGACCCATCTTTTCTCCGATACATCACACCCCAGGATACGACCATTTTGGATTCATTCATCCGAGTCTTTGTCTTTTTAAGATTGAAATACCTCTGGACATTACTTAACTTTTCAAGGACTGATTGTCCATTTGTTTTAAAGTTTAGAATACGTTTACGATATATCACTGCACACTTACTAGTGTACCATAGATGACGACAGGTACAGATATGTTTATACTATCACACAGATAAAATCACGAACACACGGTTTAGGATGTAAACATATTTATTCAAGATTCACATATATGTATATCTATTTACATATTTTTTATCAACTTACATAGATATTCTATTTATTGCTGATATTCTTTTATTTTTTGTTCGTTTTATTTACATTTCATTTCATATTAATTGCTTTATCGTTCACAAAAGGATGGTCACTTTGTTTATTTAGAGATATATATTTATATATTTATTTATATTCCATACACATTCTTATACTATTCACAATATATTTCATTATTGTTGGTTTTTCACCATACACCAGGAGACCCATAGCGCTTACTATTTTAAAACCTAAACAAAATTACAGCTTATCATTCTACTGTTTTCAGGAAAAAAAATGAGGCCTTTAAAGAAAAAAATACAGTCCCTAACATCAAACATGGTGGAGGTTCACTAATCTTTTGGGGTTGCTTTGCTGCTTCAGGCACGGGATGTCTTGACTGTGTGCATGGCATTATGAAATCTGAAGACTACCAAAGAATTCTGGGGTGCAAGGGCCTAGTGTCAGAATGTTGGGTCTCCACCAGAGGTCATGGGTCTTACAGCAGGACAATGACCCAAAGCACACCTCAAAAAGCACCCAGAAATGGTTTCAGACAAAGCGCTGGAGAGTACTGGAGTGGCCAGCAATGAGTCCAGATCTGAATCCCATCGAGCACCTATGAAGAAATCTCAAAACAGCAGTTGGGAAAAGGAACTCTTATAATCAGAGAGACCTGGAGCAGTTGGCGAAAGAAGAGTGGTCCAAAATTCCTGTAGAGAGGTGTAAGAAACTCATTGATGGTTACAGGAAGCGATTGAGTTCAGTTATTTTTTTCCAAGGGCTGTCCTAACCAATATTATTTGAAGGTGCCAATAATTTGTCCAGTCCATTTTTGGAGTTATGCGTGGAATGTGTCAGATTTGGCTTTTTTTCCCTCCACATTTTGTGTCATACCAATACAAACAAAGGAAATAAACATGAGAATGCCTAAAAATTTGTAATTGCAACAATTCTCTGCGTGAAGTTGTGCAATATCTGACAGAAATGCAGGGGTGCCAATATTCTGGGCCATGATTGTTTTCCAAAGTGCATGTAGTTTTTTTCATTCAGTTCTAAGATTTGTACAGCTCTGCAAGCCAAAACAAGCAGCCTGGTGAACTTACTTTTCAGTCCTGCAGTTAATCAATTTCCCTTGGTCACCTCCCTGTCCCCAGCCTGTTGTTGGACAGTGATGTAGTCATTCCTCTGCTATCTGTCAGCATGTCCCTTTTCAGCACATTTGCAAGAAGGACATCTGATTGTGACTGCTCCCTCTTTAAGTCCTACTGTACTGAAGATTACATGAGGCTAATTTAAAGACAGATTTGGGTACATACTTATATTAACTACCAATAATGATAATTTATTGAATATGTAACAGTTTTATTAAATATCTGTCCCAATTTCAGCTTTAAACGTACAATGGAATTTAATTAGAGAATATTGACAATAATGATTTAAGGCATTTTTTCATAAAGATTTCCAGGTCAGGATCACTCATCCCTAGTTACTAGGAAAAATAAAGAGGCCGACTACCCCCAGCACTAAAAGCCTACCCAACCCAAAATGAAAAAATGTTAGATTGACACTTGCAACTATGGAAAGTTATGACCACTAATAGTTATACACAGCAGGGATAAGATGGATAAAGTAGTAAAGCAAGCATTGTGTATTGTTTGACTTTTCAACACCAGAAGGATAATCATTCTTTACTTTAGACTTGCTTGGCTTGCCTGAGGCTGCTAACGTATTGTAGGAAAGCTATAGGAGTAAGCAAAAAGTTCCAAATGCAACTCCCAAGCAACCAGTTGGCCATCACTCTATATGGCAGCACATTAAAAGTCTTTATAAGACCATTTCCTATGTTTGTATAGAGTGACATTGTTCAATAAGTTCATTTATGATCAATGATACAGGTCACTATAATGTAGAGACTGGTCACCCCAAAATTACAATTTTTTTTCAGAAATGGACAGTTCCATAGCAATCTGTCAATGTATTGTTCCAGGGGAATATTCTTACCCTTGAGACAGCACTTAATAATCTTCTCTATTTTATAACGTATGAGCTTGTGGTATTGCGGTTCTAGAGGCACTGAAGCTTGAAGGGCATCTCAAGTCAGTCAGCTCTAAAAGGACAAGGGAGGACGGAAATCACGGTAACACAGCTGCTGCAGTGCTACATGGGAGCATTCTGCAGGTGAAAATAAGGAAAGCACCTTCCGCTCTCCACTCTGCACTGAGATAATTGAAATGTTCAGGGTACTGGCACCAGCACTTCAGCTTGTCGTAAAATCAATGTCATTTCCGTCCTTCCATCTCCCGGCCAAGACTGTTTTTCATCTTTTATCCATCTGAGAGAATACGGTATATCATCTTAATTATACTGGCCCTTTATCAGAAAGGTCAGTTGAGAACCTGAATGCAGAATCAGAAGATTGCACAGCAATGATGTCATTCCAGGGACCAATCAGTTTTGGCCCCGAGCAAAACACTTGAGCCATTTTTTTTTTTTTTTGCTTTTGCTCAGCTTCTCAAATTATAGAGAATTTATGTTCATGGAAAAATAAGAAGTCCAGGTGGATCTTGCTTCCATTATGCTTAATCTTTTTTTAAATAACTGAATGTTCCTGAGTGTCAGTTCAAAGCATTGTAATGTGTAGAACTAATATCTACCAGGTGACCACCCATGAGTGATCACGTCAAGGAATCCCAGCTGCAAATAGCTTGCAATTTTACATCTCCTTCCAGAGGAGCGAAATGAAGCTAATCTTTAATCATAGACCCTGCCTGGCCTCACACTTCAAAGGCCCGGCTGCACGCATTTGTAGGCTGCTCTCTTTTATTGACGCAGCTATCTGAGATGATCCTGTATTCCCTTTAGACTTGCAGGTAAATTAAAAAAATAAAGGCCTAGCTGTCTGTGGCCAAGGCTCTGACTTGGGGGAGTCCCAACCCAATACATCTCAGTAACACAGGAAAGCTGCTCATTAATAAACTAGAGAGCCCGCACGGCTCCCTCTGAGGATTGCTCACCTCCCATAACACAGGCTGATCTTATTATGCTCCAACACTTCCCAATCATCACTGCTAATGAATGCTTAACCAACACACTGCCATGGGAGCGTGCAATAAACGCAACCAGGCCGGCAACGAAATAGTCCGACCCTTACTCTTTCTTCTTGCTATTTCTGCAATGATATTTTGCACGTACTGTCAGCAATGACACAGATGGGTGGCAGGGTAGATTGCATTACAGAGTTTTGGATCAAGATTGCCAGTTTAACACTGCATTTATTTCCGATTAGATGTAGATTTTAAATTCCCCAAAAAATAAAAATGTGTGGCACAATCTCCATGCTGAGGTTCGACAAGCCTGATCCAGGAGAGGAATAAAAACAATTGCTTGTGACAGACATAAGGGGACCTTAAACAGGGAAACAAAGGGAATAAATATACAACAAGTAGCTAACATGACCTGACTGTGTTAAATGGGCCTTATCAGCCAGCCATTTGTGTGTTTGTGCTGCTGTTCTGCTTCTACCTCGGCCAGCTGCAAACCCAGAGGTTCCTGAACCTTGCCAGTGCACGCTAGGCTTTGTTTCTCATTTACATTTGCATATTAAAGTGTTTGCCTGAAATGGGCTATTGAAATTAATTCAGGATTAATTGGTGTCTTTATCTCATTAAGACGATCTAATTTAGGGATGATGAAATTGTTTAGCCTCGCGTTTGCATAATTAGATTGCTTTGAATTGCTGTCATTATAGTCTCTTTAGCATCATCTGTAGGCCTCAGACAGACGCACACGGTAACCTCATAAAGACCAATCATGTGTTACAGGCAAGACGCTGTTAACCCCTTTTAACCTGAGCCTCACAAAATTAGCTTTTAAATAGGGAAGCTTACAGTTTCTGCATGTTAGGGAAGGTGAAGGAGGTCCTGGGGACATAGTGATTAAAATATTCACAGGGGTTTAGGATGGAGCAGTATCAGCAAATACAATGTTCTATTTCAAGAAGCTTCTGCCATGACCTCAGGGCCCTCGGACACATGCAGACCAGAGTTTAATTGTCATATAGCGGACCTGGTGCTTGGCAAGAGCCCCCATTAGAAACATAAGGCGACATGTCATTATTCTGGAAATACCAAACGTATAAGATGAGCATTTATCAGAGAACATACTCTGCCTGCCCCCCAAAAAAGTCACCACATGAATTTAGCTAAGCATACCGGTAAGAGTCTTCTATTGAATAATAGGTCTAGGTTCAGCAATGTTATGTGCCCAAAAAATGAGGTCAGCTGCCTCCCTGAATATTCTGAATGACCAAGTTTTTCCATCCCTTCCCTGATGGCACAGGAATATTCCAAGATGACAATGCCAAGATTCATCAGGCTCAAATTGTGAAACAGTGGTTTCGGGAGCATGAGACATCATTTTCACACATGGATTGGCCAGACCTTAACCCCACTGAGAATCTTTGGGATGTGCTGGAGAAAACGTTACGAGGTGGTCCGACTCTCCCATCATCACTACAAGATCTTGGTGAAAACTTAATGCAACTCTGGATGGAAATACATTTTGTCATTGCATAAGCTTATCGAAATTATGTCACGGTGAATGTGTGCCGTAATCAAAGCTAAAGGTGGTCCAATGAAATGTTAAAGTGTGTGACTTTATTTTTGGACATGCAGTGTACTTAAAATTATTTTCTCTTTGAGGCCATCTGCTTGTCAACCACCCCTCCTACCCATACCATCTCCCTGCTATACTGCCTACTAATATCGATAATCTCCATCCTGCCACTGTATTTGATCTGTACGTTAACCCCTTCCCTTCCTGATTTCTCTGTGTATGACCTGATATGCTTTATCTGTTTTTGACATCAAAATATTTGTTGTTTTTTTTCTTTCTATAGTTAAAAAATAAAAACCCGGGGGCGTGTCCTGGACATGGCGGAGTGAGGCAGCACTTCACGTGAGCTCCGTGCAGTATCCCCGGGACGGCGGAATAGAAGACGATTTACCGCAGATTTTACCCCATGTCAGTTGCTGGACATATGCTTACCGCTGGTAGAGGTCACCGACAGACGGATCTCCTCGAACTATTCTCGCGGGCGGGAGGAGATAGCTCGGTGCGGCAGGACCCCAATATGGCGACCACCCGCTCGGCGGCCTCCATAGCGTCCTCTTCTAAGAAGATCCCGAAGTCGCTCCAGATGACGGCCCCCGCATTGGTGAGTCGTACAAGCCCGCCACTCTCGCCCATCTGAACTCCGCTCCTGCTCGATGAGGCGTCTCTAACGGGATCGGGTGAGTCCGGAGTAGGCCCCATGACAGACGGGGACAACGACTGGAGGGCCTTCCTGCCACAACTTTCCACCAAGAGGGACTTAGATGGCATGGCCTCTAAGATAGTGGAGGCCCTCAGGCAGGAACTCCAGGAGGTGAAACAGCACCTCACCACCCTTGATGGTCGAGTCGACTCGGTCGAAGTGGCAACCAACTGCCTGCAAGGGCGAGTAGAGGCCGTATCCTGAGGCCTGTGCTGGAAGTGATCAGAACAGCAGGCGCTACTTATCGCTGGGGCCATCCCTTTCATCTTATTGTTTCCCGGGAGAATCGGATCTTTCACTTACATGACCCCACGCAGTTGCAGGCCCTCTTTACGTTCCTGGAGTCGGATGTGGTTCCTGTGCCGAACTGGCTGGATTTCTCGATGGATTCGCCCTGGACCGAGCCCTGCAAACCCTAGCCCAGTGAGGGGATCCCGCCCCCGCCAGCGCTCCTATCTCCGGGGTACCCCGTCCAGCAGTAGAGACGCAAGGGTGCCGTGAGTATCCAGAACTGCCAGCCCTCCCTGATCCAAGTGTGGATGCCACATGACTACCCCGTGGCTTGACTCTACCTAGGATTCTCTTCCGGCGGATCCCGTGGACTGACTTGTGTCCCGACGGGACACGCAGGGCTCTGTTGTATCCTTGATCTTTGTATGCCTTAGAAAAGGGGGGGGGATGATGGCAGAGGAGGGTCAGCACTAAGTTTTGAGTTTTATAAGATTTATCTTATTGTTGCCTTACTGTTCTGCCATTTGTCATTACCTAGTGACACGTAGGTGCTGCTAGGTCCCCCAATAGGTCATCTCCTACCCTCAGAGAGGGGGGAGGTGTGTCAAATCAAAGTCAACCCATAGCTGGGTTTGATAGTTGGTATCGCCCACAGGAATTATTTCTCCTGATCCCAAGGGTCTTCCCATAGGGCTCTCTCATATAGCTCCCCTTTTACATTCTTGCCCCGCTGTCCTCTCTAGCCCCACTTTCTGGTCTTTACTGCCTATCTCCCTATACATCTATCCCTTGCTGCCCCTGTCTCCCCCCCCCCGGTGTGCTGCTAGGTCCCCCAATAGGTCATCTCCTACCCTCAGAGAGGGGGGAGGTGTGTCAAATCAAAGTCAACCCATAGCTGGGTTTGATAGTTGGTATCGCCCACAGGAATTATTTCTCCTGATCCCAAGGGTCTTCCCATAGGGCTCTCTCATATAGCTCCCCTTTTACATTCTTGCCCCGCTGTCCTCTCTAGCCCCACTTTCTGGTCTTTACTGCCTATCTCCCTATACATCTATCCCTTGCTGCCCCTGTCTCCCCCCCCCCGGCCAGCCATGGTGGTTCAGGTAGGCTCTGCCCCAGGGGGGAATACGGAGGAGGTAATTAGATTCACGTCGCTTAATGTCAGGGGCCTGAATGTACCCAAGAAGCGCTCCCGTCTCCTGGCGGATCTACGACGATCCCGATCACAAGTGGTATTCCTACAGGAGACCCATTTTAAAACCCAACAGGTCCCTCGACTCCATAACCGGGATTACCCGGTGGCGTACCACTCCTCATCCCCGTTATCAAAATCCAAAGGGGTGAGCATTCTGTTGGCACGGTCGCTACCTTGGACTCTGTTGGACCTCCGACAGGACCCGAAGGGTAGATTTCTTCTCGCCAAGGGCAAGATTGGGGACAAGGTACTTACCCTAGCCAATGTGTATCTTCCCAACTCGGACGAACTAACCTTCCTGAGACACCTAGTGTCCGTAATAATGGCCTTCTCAGAGGGTTCCCTGATTTTGGGAGGTGACATGAACTTTGCACAGGACCCACTAGTGGATGTTTCCAGGGGTGCTTCACACCTCTCCTATGCGTACCTGAAGAAGCTAAAGGCGGAGTTTCAGGGGTTACGCTTGGTAGATGCATGGCGGTTTCTACATCCCGAAGCTAGAGACTACACTTTCTATTCTCAAGTTCATCAGATATACTCTAGGATAGACGTTTTCTTTGTGAGTCATCAGGCCTTGCCGTTCCTGCGGTCAGCCGCCATAGATACTATACTCTTGTCGGATCATGCCCCTATTCATATGGACATGGTCATAGGACCCCAGCATTCCCCAATGTCATCCTGGCGCTTGAATGAATCTCTCATTCAGGACCCGGGGATCAAGGCAGAGGTGGAAGGTGCCATTAGATCCTTCTTCATCTCCAACTCCGAGTCGGGGCCCAGCCCTTCGATGGTATGGGAGGCCCACAAGTGTGTGGTCAGGGGGATTCTCATACGTCATGGAGCTCGACGCAAGAGGGAAAGGGCTGAACAGATTTATACCTTGACAGACCAAATCTACAGACTGGAGGCGTGCCACAAACGCTCTTTAGCACAGTCTTCCCAGTTAGCTCTCCAACAGGCACGGACTGAGTTGAACGCCCTGCTATACCAGCGCACCAAACAACGCTTAGTGACATGTAAACGTACCTTCTACGAATACTCTAACACATCAACTCCAGGTCAGGTACCAAATTGTCATTGTCAAGGGATATGGCTGCGGAATTCGAGGATTTGTATGTCATGCTACACGTATTTTGGCAGTGCTCTGGCCTTTGTTCATTTTGGATGGGGGTGAGGGAGACGATCAACCGGCTGGTGATCGAGGCCCTACCAGATGACATGGCGGTATGTCTGTTACATATGACCCCTTTTACGGTTAAACGCTACAAAAAATCCCTGACAAAACATCTGTTAAATGCGGCGAGGTCCTGTATACCTCTGTTGTGGAGACAATCCAGCCCTCCCACGTTGAGACTATGGTTCTCCATTGTTGATGAGATATGGCGTATGGAGGACCTAACTGCATCTATTCATAATACAGAAGAGAGGTTTCGTACAATCTGGAGACCGTGGTCCCATTTCACAACGACCTCTGCATATGTCTCGGTAATGAACCCGAACACCCCTGCCCTACCAGCTGCGCTTTGAGCTTCTAATCCCCATCCCCTCCTTCTCCCCCTCTTCTTCCTTTCCTTCTGACCTCTATGTGTTTTAGACCCTTCTGAAGTTGTCCTGTCCGGGTGATACCCCCCGAACTGGGAACCTGCCCACTCTCTTACACCAGACGTGACTCTTGAAGCTCAACATAGGACTAGCACTAACATACAGAGTGGGAGAGGTGGGCAGGTCCCACACAATGATCAGTATTTATAAGTTGTTGTTTGCTTAAACAGCCAATACTTTTCAGTCTCGAGACCATGTTTACAGCATATATCTGATTATAGGTATACATAGACGTAGCATTATTTCAAGCCGACATGTGATATGGATCTCTATGCTGTTCTATGAGACCGCTTATGTTTCAAATGTTAATATTTGCGCTGTAATACGTTCTCTATGCTCGATATTCATGTATCTTTCTGTTATTTGTTACAATAAACACAGAATTAAAAAAAAATAAAAACCCAGCAGTAATGAAATACCACCTAATGAAAGCCCTATCTGCCTCGTTCTCGCAGATGCAAAACTGTCCTGCCAATGGCCAATTTCTTTCAAACTCTTATTATGAATTAAGAGACTGCAGATGATACGGCAGTGTAAAATTAGGCAACAACAAGACTCTTTAATGAGGGAGAATTGGCTGAAATGTACTAGAGAAAAAGAGTACAGTTTTACTGCAAGAATGAAGAGACTGCAGATGACACAGCAGTGTAAAACCAGCCAGCAGCAGGACACTAATCATGTATAATGGCCCTAACCGATGTATGCCTTATTTATTTTACCTATGGGGATAGTGTGATACATTGAATGTAAATGATATAATATAGGGCGGTTAAAGTACACACTGTTCTCCAGATGGCAGGTAACTAGTAAATGCTGTGCTTTGTGCACTCTTAACTCAAACAAGGATCCTATTAATAAAGAAAAAACATGAAAACCCCAAAATACCACTCCGAAATCAAAGGTCACTTTTTTTTAACGAAAAGCCTTGCAGAAATTAAAAGTAGTTCAACCTAAAAAAGGTCCATGTCAACGTGAAACCAATATACCTGAAAATAAAGGAAAACCCCAAAATAATACCCCTGAAACAAAAGCACACTTTGCACAATTTGAGAAAATCTGAGTTGTATTTGCCCCACCTCCTGCCCAGTGTATTTTCATATTGGTTAAGGAGGATTGGCACGTCCTCTGCATGCTACAGGGCCATTGACTCTAATGGCATGTTCTGCACATACTTTTCTTAAGGTTCCGGGAAGTACCTGGATTATCATACTGAAACTGGCTCCAACTCCTCAGGTATAAAAAGAACTCTGGGCAGAATAAAATTTTACCCAGGCAAGTGCTCATTTTCATCTGAGGTCTAAATTAACAAAGGATCTGTTCTGGCAGTGAAATGTTCTCAGTGTATTACAGTTCATTAGACGTGATGACTCACAGGTCATCAGACTGCTGGATTAGAGGGGGAGAGAGCAGAGACGTGCGGTCAGGGAGGCAGGTGAGGCAGAGCCTCACCTAGTATTATAGAGGAAAAAGCTGTCAGCTTCAAGTTTGAAGCTGACAGCTTTCTCTCCATTCAGATCGGCTTCTATCAGGTTACACAGCAGGGAAATCCTCCCCACTGTGTAACCTGTCATGGACGCAGCGTTGCCTGTTAATTACAAGCAGCGATGCATCCGGCTTTTGACAGGTAGTTAGGTTACGCAGCAGCTGGCTTCCCCACTGCTTGTGTAACCTAACTATTGAGGCAAGAGCTGTCACAGCCTCTACTCTTTGTAAGAGGCTTGAGCTTTGTGGATGACTTGGACCAATGGCAAAGTGCCATTGGTCCAAGCTGTCCAATCAAAAAAGAAAAAGAAAATACTGAGGCCATCGATCTCAATGCCTCAGCAGTGATGGGGCGAGGCAGGACATGTTGGGGGCGAGGCTGGGGAATGACTCACCCGGAACCAGAGGTACCACATGTCACTGGGAGAAAGGCTGCTGGGACCAGTCTAACAGCCAATGGGACCGAGGTTCAGGTAAGTATATCTTTGTTTTTGTAGACCCTTGACAAAAACAAGCACTTAACCCTTGCAGTGCACGGTAGCCCATTAGCAAGGGTTCATCTTTAAAGTACAACTAAAGGCTGCTGTATAACAGTCTAAACAGTCCCCAAGTTCAGTTACTATGTAATGCACAAGCCTTACAAAATGTAACAAAAAAACTTGCTCCCCCTCCCAGGCATTGCAGCTAACACTGGGAGAGGGTTTTTACACTGGGAGAGGCCATGCTATCAATCCAAAAAAATCAGTGGGCAGAACTAGGTGTTGTCAGGTGCAGACTAATAAGCTACCAGCCTGTGAATCAGTAGTGACAATGCGGACAGCCATGCATCTTTCAAAATGTTTTCATCCGACTGAAGTGCAAGTAGGCACAACCTTCATGAGAGTGGCAACTTTGCTATGAATTCAGGAGCAGTGCAGCATTATTGCCATACCACCGCAGGAAGTAGCATTAAGTGGACTATAATGGCAGGTTTATTAGGTATTTGTGAGTCTTTGCAGAGGGACTGTAAGTGAAGATGCATTTAAAAATTAAGTACTTCAGCACATATATTTTTTTTTAATGGAAGACCAAAGTCATGCTTTAAGTTATTGCGCCTATAAACCAACACCCAGAGGAAAATTGCTGCAAATCTGTCATATTCTAACTATAGCTACCTTAGAGATACAATCTAAAACTGGCATTTGTAATAATCAGAATTTGCACCCATAAATAGTTACAACAGTGTAGCCCTTTCTCTCAGGGACATATCACAAAAACATTCACGCCCTGCAAGTGTTCGCCATAGAACACATACCCATTCACTTAACACCCACAGAGCGCTTCAAACGCCTATGCAACAGAGAAACGTATTGGATATACAAACTGAATACCCTAACACCCAATGGATTAAATGAAGATCTAGAGATACTAACCATCCTCTAAAATTGAATCTAAGACATATATGGAATCTGTTCCTTTGTTAAAAAGCAAATCCCTTCTTTGAAGACACATTTCCCCCCCCTACCCCTCCCCCCCTTTTCCCTCTGCAACATACTACTATATAAGCGATTCCAGCATTTAAGTAGTACTTCACATCCAAACACACACTCTCCATATAATAACTGTGTATGGAGAAGTCGGTATCCAGCCACCCCATTACCCACACTAACAGCATATTTGTCCAGTACCAGTAAAAGTGCACTTCTTCTAAAACTTTTTCATCCAATGGACCAAGGCTCCTCTCACGATCTCAGATCACACACAAGAGACGTTCCCTACACCAGCGGTTTCGAAGCCGTCTATTCACAAACACTGAACCAACTAACCAATGACATCCGTTGACGATTGGTAACCACGCCCACCTGTCAGTATTTTTAAACCGCTGCTTCTCCCGCCTGTTCCAGTAAACCACTTCTGGCTTGACAAAGAGGTCTTGAACCTCGAAACGCGTAGCCAAATTGCCCGATTGACATTCCCATCACCCAGCGAGATAGACCGCACTGGTTTCCAGCCCCGTGCCTGTCTCCAAAAACGATCTGTCACAACGACTGCTGACAGTTTTCCAAACCGCTACAGAGCGGCACTCTCGCTCCCGTTCAGCCGTCGGGTCTCAGCCTGGCCAGCTGATCTCCCACGGTATTGGACGGCACGAACACCCTCAGTGCAGAGCCTCTGTACAAACAAGGCTACAGGACGGCAAATTCTTGCGCTCCAGCCACAGGAGCCTCCTAGCTGTCACCACTATCTCTCCTCCACCACCAGGGGACCAAACCAGATACTTCCAAACTCATACCCCTCACCGGCAGGACATTACTACGTCCACCATTACTACGTTTGGCCCGTTTACCACATCCACACCGATCGCCCGAAGACACTGCTGAGCGATCCATACAGCCTTTCTCCTGATTTGCAAGACCTCATCTGGTCCACCCAAACAGTGAGTTTTCAGTCCAGTATTGTTTTTAAAGTTTTTAAAGTTGTTATCTATCCCCACAATATCCCAGGGTTGCAGCGCTTCTTTTCTCAGGGACATATGTGTGTCTTGTGCTTTAGTGATCAGCCCTCCCACGGTGGCTATACACCAGTAGAATTTAATTAGAAAAAAACTATGTTTTCATGACGTTTGCTTGATTTTTTTAATAGTTAATGTGGTAAAATTGAAGATCGATTGTGACCAGAGTGATGAAAAAAACTGAAGCTCCTCATTTCTGAAAGGAGGAACTTGTAATATCTGCTTCTGGGTCACACTTAGCTTGAAAACTATCATCCTTTAGTCCTGCTCCTGCCTGTGAGCTCCCTGTATCCCCTGGATTCATGTTCTCCCCATACAGGAAAAACAAAAAAGCTTCAGGAGATCAAGAGGAGAAGCTGCAGGAGAGGAAGAGGAGAGACTGCAGGACACTATCAACATAGGCAGCTATCTCCAGCCCTGTCATTACAGAGAAGGCACATGGTGTCCTTCAAACAGTTACGGGGTAGGGTGGAGGAGGCAAGCCTAAGTGCAAGGGTAGCATGGAACATGTGTAGGTGATGTGGCCGCTGCAATCCATGTCTCCCCAGCCCTTCACC
>NW_017306646.1:676696-697322 GCF_000935625.1 Nanorana parkeri | reverse complement strand
GACACCGTGCCTCACCCAGACAAACATCCCTCTCTGACTACCTTGCCTTACTCGCCTGCTGAAATCCCTCTATAACCTCACTTTCTTCAACAACATACATCCCTCCTAAGCCATGTGAGTTCCCTCCTTCCCCTGCTGACGTACATCCTTAGCTCACCACCTCATGACTTCCTTGCTGACATTAGCTACCCCCCACCCAGCCACCTCCCCTCCACTGACATACATCACTACCTGCCCACCTTGCCTCCCCCTCTGCTATCCCCTTTCCCCCATTCTCACCATAACCCATGCATGCCTCCTGCCTCTTGCCATGATCACCATGTTTGAACCCATCCTCCCCCTCTTGCTCTCACCACTGTGTCTTCCTGCATGACCCCTCTGTTCCACTCTCTATAGTGCTCATCACCTCCATCCTCCCCCTGCTCTCACCACCATGCCTGTACACCCATCCCCACTATTTTTCCAATGACTGACTCCCATTTCTCCCTAACATCCTTTATTCCACTCCACCCCCACACTCATCCATCCCACTTCAGCCAGACGCCTCACCCACTGCTGACATCCTTTGCTTTCCAGCTGCACACATCATCCCCTCCCTGCTTTACCTACACTATTACATTTTACATTAATTGTAATATCTTTTTATCTCTGCATCAGGCACACTTTTGTTAGTGTGCCTGATGCCTGATGTTTTCAACTTTTCATATGTTTATAGTCTTGGATCTCCTCATGTTATGATTTGTGACTAATTTATGTTTAGAAATGCCTTACAATACCCCTTTTCTGTGAGAAAAAACAAGCTGCTTTTCCAGTACTCTATTTTGGCATAAGTGTGTAATAGCCATACCCCTCATCACTAGTGTCCTTACTGAAACTTAGGAAGGGAGTGAGTCAGACCAGATCTGTTATTGATTATTGTTTAGTGAGAGCACTAGATCAGACTTTGGTGCCTATTGGATTGAACAGTCATATTAAGGGCTAGTTCACAACAGCCACAGTGCGTTCCGGCCCGATTCTGGCCGGAACGCACTGGATCGCATTGCGGCCGGCTCACTTTGTTGTGGGGCAGGGCGATCGGCCGCACGGGAACACGTGGCACATCAATGCCTGCGTTCTTGTCAGAAAAATAGTACTTGCAGCATTTGTTCTGACCGGACCGCAGGCATTGATGTGCCTTGCGTTCCCGTGCCGCCGATCGCATTGCAGCTGGAGGGCGTGGCTACGGTGCCATTGAGTTTAATGCCACACCCCCTTTCACCCCACAACAAAGTGAGCCGGCCGCTGCTGTTGCTGACTTGTTCATAAAGGTGAATATTTTGCACCTATCATCCTTATTCTTACTTCAGTACTTTGTGAGGCTCTGACCCAAAAAAAGCATGTGAAAATGAGATGTCCCATACATGCTTGTTCCAGGTTGGTGATCTGCTAAACAGTGAAGAAAGTCTAATGATGACGGTCTCAGAGCATGCATCTTTGAAAACAAGTCAGCAATGGCATCTCTCCTATGTCTATCCTAACAGGTCCCATTGAATGCATTTTTATTGTATGCATTAGGAATAACTTCTCCCTGAATAACAGGGGCATGGTGCTGTATATTTGTATTTCTACCAAGCATCAATTATTCGTATGACATGCTTACATTATGATGTGCTCTCTCTAATTTTATTTGACCTTACATAAGTCTGTAATATAATGTGGCTAAACGTTGAACATGCGGTAACATTAAACACACTAATGATTGAAAGCTGAGATTGATGATTCCAGCGACAATGATAGGATTCGGCAGACAGTTTGATGGATTTGTCACCAGTACTGAGTGCACATAATCCTAATACTAATGCTTTTCTGCAATCATATTTCTGAGTGC
Organism: Nanorana parkeri; assembly: GCF_000935625.1. Lineage (NCBI taxonomy): Eukaryota > Metazoa > Chordata > Amphibia > Anura > Dicroglossidae > Nanorana > Nanorana parkeri. The sequence goes on along the minus strand of NW_017306646.1, from coordinate 695,455 downwards.
AAGAGCTTCATGAACAGAATTTAGTGCTAGAGGTGAATGTAACATTGCTACAATAATTATATATCAAGTAGGGATGTATTTTATAGTGTACTTAGATCCATATCGAGTCCCTTTATTTAATAAATGTTTTGATACATCAAGTTCAAGTTTTGGTATGAGATATGAGCTCAGTGTTACAGTTTTCAGAAGGAAAATGCAGATATCTTTAGTGTTGCAATTACATTAGCCAGTGACTGTTGAATCTCTCATAGGTTCTTTCAGGAAATGAGGAACCTTCCTTTTTTATACTTATATTGTTCATTCCTTTTCATGGTAGTGTCCTAGTGTCTGTGTGTACGTTTTTCTGGTAACCTGGTTGACAATTTGCCATTGTTCTTTGCTCAAACGAATATTGTGGTTATTACATGAATTCTGTGGAATTAAAGTATATCTGAAGCCGAAACGTTTTTTGTATAGTTTTGGAAAAAGTAAGAGCAGGTTAAATCCTGGTCAGTTTTCTTTTCTTTTGCTGTCTCTCCACCATTGGGGTGAGTTCCCTTTATTTCCTGCCCTAGTGAAATATAAGGAAGTGAGAAGAAATCTCTCCAAAATGAAGAAACTCTTCTCTTTGCAACAAGTGTACACATTGGAAGGCTTCCCTTCTGCACTATAAGGGGTCATGCACTTGGGCGTGTACATGTACATATGGCGTGCACGCCAGTGCACAGACCTGATCCTGGGAGGGACAGGTCCTGCTTATAATTGCAGCAGTCTGTACCTCCCTATGGGAGGGTGCAGCTGAACCTGTGTGCATCTAAGTGTGGACATCCGGACCTGCATGAATGTGCAGGTTCAGGTCTGCATGTAATCACGTGCTTCCATGTCCTCCCATAGGGAGGTACAGGCTGTTGCACGTAATTACATGCAGCACTAAGGATGAGCCGAGTGTTCGATCTGAACATGAGTTCGAATAGAACATCGGCAGTTCGAGCGCTCGCCGAGCGCCGAACTTTATGGTTGTTCGCGGTCTGTTCGACCTTGTACATTCCATAATACAAAATGCCCACTGAAGCTCTGATTTGTTAAAGTCTTGCACCTGACCACAGGTCAGGTGCAAGACTTTGCCCAATCAGGGCTCAGCGGAGGAGGGGCCTGAAGGAGAAAGCTCTCTATCAGGTCCCCCCATGCTGATTGACAGCAGGCGGGTGCAATAGCCAGCTTGCTATTGGCTATTGCATTTTACAATATCCAATAGCAGGCTGGGTATGGCTCCCAGCCTGCAGATGAAGTGTAGGCAGGGGGGCGGGGAAGAGGAGCCGCGGCCGGACCAAAGAAGAGAAGCCAACGGACCACCAGGACAGCGAGCGGACAGACCAGGGGACCGGGACAGCGAGCGGACGGACCAGGAGGCCGGGACAGCAGCTGAGGTAAGGGGGGCAGTACACAGTATTTATTACATGTACCGGCAACTGTATGGGGGTCGTATTCGAACATTTCTGCCATTCGAATGTTCGAATAAGAACCGAACAGGGGGGTGTTCGGCTCATCCCTATGCAGCACATGTCCCTTGAAGGATCGTGTCCCTGCACAAGCGTGCATGTAATACAGACATGCACGCCCATATGAGTGAACCTTTAATTATATTTGAACTCCGAAAACTATTTAAGCATTGGAGACCAATCGGGTTACCAATTATTAGGATAAGCATCTAGATCACTAGGATCGCTGTAGTTATTTTGCCACATGATGATTGTGAATGTGGTTTTAGTGATGGGGAACAGTTGTTAAAGCAGACTTCTAGGCAAACATATACAGTTTAAATAAATATATATTTCATTGTTTCCTATCAAAGGAGTTGTAATTTTGTACTGCCAATCATGTGATTACACATATCAGCCACATCACTGACAAGTGGCACACATATTTCTTGGTTTTGCAATGCACCTACTTATGTCACCTCCTCACCTCTAGTCCGCTCATTGGATAATAATTCATCTTTGTCACCTCTGTTTGAGAGGCACAAAAGTGATCCAGGGAGCAGTAAATCTGAACCAGGAAGTAACATGATGGCAGAGGAATGTAATTTACAAGAGTAGCTGAATAAAATTACAAATCCAAGGCAATTAAAGAGAAAACATACAGTATATGTATCTCAGCATTGGCAGCACATTACATTTCAGACAAAATGCGTTATTCAGTAAAAGGATTTCAAAGTAGTAAAATAATTGTTGCAAACTGCAAATATTTTGTACGTGCAGTATAAAGCATTCCATCACCAGTTTTTAAAAAATATATTTGGATGTGTTATCAGTGTTAGTACCAATGATACAACTGATGTTAAGGTAGTGGCTGGATTCACACCTACGCATTGTAGTAACACATGTTATGTGTATTGGTGCTCTACGGTGCCATTTACACTTAATGGCACCCAATGCATCATAGCAACACACCGGTATTGCAGTACACAGCAGTTCGCACTGTAATGCACTACTGTGCTTTTTTGGTGCATTTCGGTTATTTAGGCAGTTCATTCAAATAAATGGGCTACCATAACTTAATGCATGTAATGGTACCATAACAAGTGACAAAAAAAACTTCGGGCAGTTAAAAAAATAACCCTTGCAAAGAGGCTACCCCTGCACTGCAAGGGTTAAAGGAGAACTATAGGTTTAAGGCTTTTACCCATAGTTCTCCTTAGGGTAACGGGAGGACACAAACTAGCGTCCTCCCATCACCCTAGGCTCAGCATCCTGTGACAGTCTCATTGTCACAGGTCGACTAGAACTATGAGGTAAGTGAAAAGCACTCACCTCATAGTTTTCCTTTAAGTGCTTGTCTGGGTCTATGATTTAAAATAAAAAAGGCACACTCACCTGATCCTCAGTCCTGTGGTGGTGAGTGCTCACCTCTGTCCCCCTCCACTCCAGCTGTGGATTGTACCTCGGCATCTTTACATCTAATAGACTGTATAGACGTGGTGATGTCATGGGTCATTAGACCGCTGGATCCTGGGGGAGAAGAAGCTAATGAATCACTTATTGCAATACAATATCCACTTGTATATCAAATAGGTGAGGAAGAATATCAAGTCACAAGGTGGTCACAGCTAAGGCCATCCTATCTCCTGCCAGAGCTCAGCCCTGTTTACTGACGTTAACATAACAAAGGTGCTGTCAGGATAACATTAAAGTAGACTTAGGGCCTTTGGGCCTGAGTTTGGTAACAGTTTGAGATGCTCCTGAGATTATTTATTACAGGTATTTATATAGCATTGACAATTTACGCAGAACCTTACATCAGTCCCTGCCCTCAAGGAGCTCACGGTCTAAGGTCTCTATCTCACATGCATACAGTACTAGGGCCAGTTTAAACAGGAGCCAATTAACCTTCCAGCATGTCTTTGGAGTGTGGGAGGATGAAACCCATGCAAGCACATGGAGCACAGGCAGATAGTGACCTGGCTGGGATTTGAACCAGGGACCCCTGCAAGGCAGAAGCGCTAACCACTATGCCACTGTGCTGCCCACATTAAGAGATCATTCAGAATTAATTGACAGATACATTTGACCTGGAGTTGACTTCTTTCTGACCTGCATTTGGCCTGCTTCACGTCGGTTTTGCATTCCCATTAACTGCAAAACCCGCCGAACATGGCAAGATGCCTGCTGACACAGGCCCTGAAGGCTTTACTATTCAGCATCTTTCTCCAGTTGCCTGATCAGAGTGTCATTTCAAACGATAGAAAGAAACAAAGCACAAATATTTTTCTAGTAGTTTACCGATTTAGGATTTTCATTGAAGACCAACATTGAGTGGTGTTGCTTTTAAGCATCCTCTTCCCCTTATTTTGTGAATGCAATCCAATATTCATTACATTTGGTATTCCCATGTCCACATTTAATACACTAGGTTGTGTGCTCTGTTTCTTTCTCTTTCTATTGTTTATACAGTAGCAGGCTTCCTCTGAGACAAGAGCAGCACGCCCACCGACATTTTCTTGGGACTATTTGTAACTATTAGTTTTGTCCATTCATTCCACTTTGTAGTGCACTAATAGGTTTTTGTTTAATTAATGTCAGAGTATTAGTTATCAGCCTTGAGGTCAGGTAGCAGACAGGTGAGCCTCCATGGGAGCCTTACAGCCTGATATTAGGTTGATACCTCCACTCTGGCAGGAAGTGAATAATAGCACACACTTATCTTTGAGACATAAGGCTACACTGTAATAACAACTTAGTAGTAGTTACTCTATTTATGTAACATATATTTTACAATTGATTCTGTTATTTATACCATGTTGCAGCATTGACTTGACATAGGAGTAAAATATTTTGATAAAACATTGTTATTCAGTTACCTCTGGAAGGCGCTGTGCTATATTTCATGATTCTGGAAACAGATTTACATGATGAATGGTGAATTTTGAATGCCATTATTGTACAGCTGAGAATCTTCACATGGTTTAGATTTCCATTATAAGTGTAAATCAAAGCTTGCCACGCATTAATATCCATTTATCTTTAGTTCGTTCGCCCTCATCATTCCTGAGATAATTCCATTGTGAAATCTTTGCCATGTTCTGTAAAGCAGCTCATCTCCTGGTCCCACCTCTCCCTCTCAAACAATGACACATCCCCAGCTAATTAACCAACCGTAATAATTCAATGGAAGCCTATGATTAGAAATCCTTTTAAACTTCTTAAAACTGCCTGGAAGAGTTATCTTTTTCCCTACACTGTTCAACAAAAGCCCATTAACCTGAAAAAGCAAATGGCTTCACAAACCTCCTATTATATTTTAAATTATGGTTCCAATCAGAATCATAGAGAGGTCCCTGGTTCCTACGCTCGGACACCATCTTAAATCAATACAGTGCCTTGTGCTCCTATGTTAAATTTTCCTAATGACAAAGAGATTCTCAACGTAAAACTTCCCTATTATATATAAGCAAGAGATGAGGAATGAAATAATGAAAAGTAATTTATTTGGAAAATTGTCATTTTAACCACTTCAGGGCTAGTGCTTGTTTACCCTTTATGGGCCGGACCAATTTTTATATCACAGCTATGTCCTATTGATTAATCAATAACTTTGAGATTACTTATGTTACCAAAGTGAAACCTATATATTTTTTAGGAGGACAAGCAGGGTTTTCAGTGGTATTGTCATCCAATAATTATTTCCCTTAATATCTTGAATTTATATATTTTATTTTTTAATTAGTCCAATTTATTCCAGCACAAAAATTGCTGGTACCAAATATCAGGGTGTTATTTGCAAATAAAATCAAGTTTATTTTTTTATTTAATTTTATAATACAACCCTACAAAATGAATGTAAGTATGAAGAAATAAAATGCTCATACAGTATATGTAATTCTCATACAGTAACAGTAAACCCTACACAAGCACAAAACATTGTTGGAATTTGTTTGTAGCCTGAATTACTTCCATCACAACACAGTACAACTTTGAAGCTGCAGGGACCGTAGTCCACATTGTTTCTCTCATTAAGTACTGATGAAGAGGTGTGTTTTGGACCTTCGAAAAGTGTTGGCTGCTACTTGAATGTCCCCGACCCTAATAGGATAAAGTCCTATCTGGACTATTTTGGTTGGTGTGGCGCTTTAATTCCTACAACTACAAGGCCCCCATTCATCAGAATACCTGAACAGTGACTGCAATTAATTGGCTGCATTCACAGTTCCCCCAACAATTTTCAGACCGGCTCCCTTGATAACAGTTGATTGAACTTTTGTTGAACTGAGTGGTACCGACAAGGCACCCATAGCTCGAGTTTCAGCCAAGTCTGCAGAACTTGACCGAAATTCAAGCTGTGTATGACCAGCTTAACTTCGTAACAGTTTTACAAAGGCTCTATAATCATTTGCTGCAACTGACTATTGCATTGGCTATGTATGCAGGTTTTCTATTAGCAAACTTTTGGTGCTTTTACATAAAATTTAGATGCAGTAGCACAATCTGGCACTGTGTAATATTGGACTTCAGGGCTTGTGTGCAGGCTTTGTTTTTTAAATGCTACCGTTTACTTTAGAAAGTACAGCTACTGGAATCCAGCATTTTGTTCCAAACACAGTACATGCAATTGAATAGCTTTTCACCTATTAGCCACAATGCAGCAGCTAAGTGTCATTTGGTTTTGCCTGCAATTAAAGAACTTTTGAAGCAACAGGAACCTCAATAGTCAAAGAAATGCAAAGCAGTTCAAACACGTTACCCAATTAAAGTACATTAAAATCTCGAGATTTTCAGTGAATTGGTATAAAAGAGTGTCTCTAGATCCTAAACCACTCAGAGATAGTTGATGCAGATAGTTGTGTGCAATACATGGGCCATGTATAGTTTTGGATTTATGCACCAAGTTTATATTTCCACAAGCTGGACAGTATTACTTGAGACTATAATACTCCATGTGATATTTTTTACAGCTCTTTACTTTTCCAGTAGTGGTGACATGCCCCATGTGATCTTTTAATGGGGTTATGTGCCCATGCTTTTTATGTCTGGGTAAAGATTTTTTTTTCTAAATTGAAGTTGGCAGAGATGTGTGAGATTTAATTAATTATGACATGTGTTCATAGTTTATATATATTGTATTCTGTTTAAAGGGGTCTCTTACTACCATACATGCCAGTAGGTTTTATTACTGAGTATTAATTTTGTCTGTTAGTATTTTTGTAATGTATTCATTATGTAAAGTTGTTGTTTTTAATTATTGTAGCCATATTAAAGTATATAGTAATATAATAAGTAATACATGTCACATAATATATAAGAGTTACAGACGTATTCAGTAAGGCTCTGCAAGGACAAAGTCATTTGCAAAATGCAGAATTGAAATGGCAGTGGATTTAAACAGTACGTTCTGGCTGGTTGCTATGGATGACTGCACAGATAATATCCTGCACTGCCTTAAATTAAAAGATAGATGTTTATAAATTTGAGGAGGAGGAAGGAGGAGGGGTGTGATGTGGGAAGACTAGGGGCGGAGCCACCCTTCATGTCTGGGATGCTGGAGAGGTGAGTATGGTAGAAGCTTTACACTTTGTTCATCTCCTTCACATAAGTACTCATAGGATTAGTAGTTTACACAAGGCAGATAAAGATGTTCGTGCTTTCTGTTAAAGCAGAACTCCAGTTAAAATTTTTATTAACCCTTGCAGTGGGGCTTCCCTACGCACTGCAAGACATGAACTAATTGATTTTGCCTAGGGTAAAAAAAAAGTTATAGTCACCTGATATTCCCGAGTGGGCCGTCTCTTAGACTGCTCCTTGGAGCCATTGTCCCCCTCTGCTGCAGCGGTCTGAGGATCCATAAGTCACCAGGTCCAATACAGTGTATAGGATGTAACAACAAAAGGAATACCATGGGGCTTTTAAGGTGTCATATCCGGATTAAACGGGACAAAATCACATGCAAATTATGCCTCATCAAATATAATTATTTTAGCAAAATATTTATTAAAATTACATGATTATTTGGAACATATATAAAATCGAGTTAAGAACATATTCCAGAAAAAACAATCCTACCCCAAGGATTAGCGCCCGCCTGGATCACACATGCACATTTCCTCTAATCTATTTTGTAAATTGTTTATCTTTTAACAATATCCATAAATTATTGTTTGCAATAATGTTTCTCTTTAGTTCATGCTTTTTTAAGTGCCGTAAGTCCAGCCTTCAATGCGTTTCGCCAAGTGGCTTATTCAGGAAGTTTTGGGAGATCGTCTGTGACTGTAACAGACTTACCCGTCCTCGGTCCAGCGCTGTTTGGCGGGGCCAATCACGGCCAGCTCGGCCGTTAGCTCCTCCCCTTCAGGGCCGTTCAGAACGGCCGTTAGCTCCTCCCCTTCAGGGCCGTCCTGGACGGCAGCCAGCTCCGCCCATTCAGCTCCGTCATGGACGGGACCCAGCTCCCCCCCGCCGCGCTCGGCGAGGAGGGATTTAAGGAAGCAGGAAGGGTTGTTCAGCGTCCGACCGTTGTAAACGGTGCACGTTGAACAAAGACCAGGAGAGATTCAAGCTGTCATCACACCTACAGGACCCAAGAGAGACTCCCCAAAAGAGCAAGTAGCCTATGGCAATGTGATAGTAACCTGGAAGTTGCTGACATATCTCTGAACACTAAGTCTGGAGGGCAGTTGATGTGTGTTACTTAACTTGTGGGATCTGGAAGTTGCTGACATATCTCTGAACACTAAGTCTGGAGGGCATTTGATGTGTGTTACTTAGCTTGTGGATTCACTTTTCAAAGGAAGAGCTATCACAGCTTGTGTCTCTTCTATCACATATGCTACAGCTGATTATTAACCACTTCACGGATGTGATCACTGCTAGAGCTTCAATACATGTACTAATAAGGTTGGTTCAGGAGCTGTGAGTTAAATAGCTAAACAACCTTAACATAACCACTGAGTTTAATTATAACCGCTGTAGTGCTGTTGTGTGAACTGTGGGTTGCGAGTCTCAGTGGTGCTTCAGGGCTGCGGTGCTGTGGAACCAGGGGTGACAAGGGGGATTCGCAGCTCACAGGACACCCTAACTTATGCGGGATTAAGTAAAGACACATAGTGAATGTTCCACACTTACTCATCTGCTCAGACCATACATTTAAGTAGTGAAGCAGCAGGGAATGATGATTACTGATTCCTAACCCTCCATCAACCACTAAATGGAGTGGGAAGGAAGGAATCATATCTGAACCCTGACAAGTCACTAGTGCACTCCGCAGTTGAGAGTCCAGTCGTAACCAACGGGTCGTTACAAAACGGTCGGACCCTGAAAAAATGGACCCAGCGGAGTTCGCAGGATGACAAGTCACTAGTGCACTCCGCAGTTGAGAGTCCAGTCGTAACCAACGGGTCGTTACAGTGACATATATCTATTAACCAAACATATATTAATATAACTAAATTTCATACCTAGTAAAAATACATAATGTGAACATCTAATTCTAATGTAGTATAATAAAATAAATACCATTTATTCTGGCAAGTGGTAGTGGGTCAATCCACTGATCCGGAAACTAGCCCCCCGTAATCCCAGGGAAACAAAGAGAGGAGAAGGACATGCATGGGTGGCCGAACATGGGGGAATCGAGTGATCCTCGATATACACCTAGCAGGAATATAATATTTACCATGACTGGAATATTGACAGTAAATGAGGGCTCCTATACTATATATAGAACCTACCCTATTAGTACTATCAAAATCTATCATTCACATATCCATACTTATATTATCAACAAGGTATGAATTCTAAACCTTTGCAGATCGGAAACACTCGATTTATTTAATTATATCAATTGATAGTACTATCATCCAATTTAGGGAGGAAAAGAAAGAGCCACTTGTATATAAAAACCTAAATAACTGTACACATACCTTAGTATTCATAAAGTACACTGAGTGTACTTTATGAATACTAAGGTATGTGTACAGTTATTTAGGTTTTTCACTTCACTTTAAGATAACTTCAATAATAGGTAAACATTATAGTAAATAATAAATAAACTTTAGTGGACTTGTTTCTTATTTACCTTTTTGAAATGTAAAATCTATGGCTGTTATCTTCATCACTTCTTAGGCAGCCATTGACCAGAACAAGCATGCAGCCAGTGAAGCATCAAACATACCTGATCTGGGACCGTGACCCGCTAAGTAGTGAAGAAAGGCTAAGGATGACAATCGGGGCCTGCATCTTTATAAACAAATCAATAACAGTCAGCAGCTCCCATGTTTATATCCATCAAGTCCTACAAGTGTTCATACATTAAATTAAAAAAAATAAGCCATCTGTCCATTGTCTACATGTCTGTGCATTAAAATGCTTATAAATATTGGCAAAGTGCGGTAGTGAATGAGCCCTGAAGTTTTTATTGGGGAGCTGCCAGCCTTATTTTACTCATAAATGAAGTGTTTTCAGAAAGCAGAGCCGCTGTTCCAGACATTAATGTGGTAATGCAGTATTCCCGCACAATTCTTTAGGAGTCTGGGGATTTCCACTTTTGGTTGGTTGGTTATTTTTTCATTTTCAAGAACAAGTTGTACCCTAAGACCAGGTTCACACCTAGGCGGCAACGTTTTTGCGCGTTTGTTCACGTGTGACCAGCATGCGGTTATTTGCGCGTTTATGCGCATTGTGCACATTTTTATGTGAAGACGCTTGTTTTCACTGGCAGCTCATGAAACATTGCGGGCAATGGAAAAACACGCATTTGAAAGTGCAAAAAAGCTACCGAAAATGTGCAACATGCTTCTGCCGACCGTTTTGGCCAATTCCATTGAAGTCTATGGGGCAAAAACGTGCCCCATAGACTTCCCAAACGAGAGAGAGAGAGAGAGAATGAGAGATAGAGAATGAGAGAGAGAGAGAAGGAGGTTGAGAGAGAGAGAGAACGAGAGAGAGGGAGAGAGAACGAGAGAGAGGGAGGGAGAGAGAGGGAGAGAGAGGGCGGGAGGGAGAGAGAGGGCTAAATATTTACAACTGATATGGAGATAAATACCAATGACTTTTTCATTTATTACTGGATGTATGTATGAATAGCTCCTAAAACGTGATCTCATCTTCTTCTTCTAATCTTCTTAGTCTTAAAAATAAGATCTATAAAAAGCATTATAACAATGAACACCTTAAAAGAAAATATATAAACCAGAAATAACTGAAGTAGTTCCTTTTGTTAGCTTGAACGTTGGTGCTGTGTGATTGCCATGTGGGACATTCTTGTTCTCAGTGCAGAGGCCCCTGGAGTAGCACAAAGAGAGCAGGCAACAGTAGAGGCTAAATGTTGGGGGTTAAATGTAAAAGTAATATTAAATGTTTAAACTTTTTTTTAAATAATGAATCCAGACCAAATAAATATACATTGCCAAGCAAAGTATTTATTTACATTTTTGCCCAAGCACTTACAGTCATGTCGGTGAGTAAGGGTAAACCTCTATAACAGTGCCCCTAATAGCAATAAAACCTGACAGGGTTTGTAATGGTTCCTCAGTCTATTCAAAACAAAAAAAAAGTTTTGGCTATAGATGCATAGTTACATAGTATTTGAGGTTGAATAAAGACATTAGTCCATCAAGTCCAACCTATTAGGATCTCATTCTAGGAGTACCTGTACCCCTGTATATTACTGTTTACCTGTTTTAGGGGAGAGAGTTGTTAAGTGGCAAATACACTAGGTGCACCAGTGCTTGTTGGTGGACTGCTTATAGCCAGCAAACCACTGAATAAAGTTGCTTGCCTACCAAGCAGCAAGAATGCTTTCAACACACTAAAGAGGCTTTCAATAGAAAAACAATCACAACTGTGCCATACTTCTACCAAAATCAATTTGCAAAGTTCAATCCTTTTCAGTGTTCACTTAATAGTTGCTTTTTGTGTCATTCTCAGTAATTCTATGTCACACTGTCAAGCTGCACAGCTACAGATAATTGTACTAGGTTCTCTTTTTCTGGAAAATCTTTAAGATGCATTGAAGAGTAGATGTAAAAATAGGGTAGAGGCAGAAGTAAGATCACAAATTCAACCTACTCTAGTCTTTGCATCCATTTTACTTTGCAGTTTAATAAATTGCCAGATAATTGTATGTCCTTAAAAAGACAGAAGTAAAAGTACTTTTACCTTTATTTAACCTTTTGTTAACCACCACTGCAAATGCAATGCTTCTACATATTAATAATATCAATGATTATCCATAGCCCTTTGTGTATCTAGTATAAATACAATAAAACCACACTAAATAAAACAATGGTGAAACACGTACTGGAAAAAATATGTAAAGGTATCTAAAAATAAATGTTAACATGTAATTTGATAATATAATTAGAAATAAGTGTTAAATATTACTAAATGTCTTTGTTTTTTATGTAAATTAAAATAATAATAAAACATCTGTGAGTCCCAAATTGAAAAATCAGCAAGTTCTTTTCATAGCAGCAGTCTAGCACATGGTGAATATCCAATGCAAGCATTTTAACTTCCTCAGTACTACAATAAGGGATACATCAAGCTCTATAGAGGGACAGTTGAGCCTGGATGACATTCAGTGACTTGGCAAATCGCATTGTTGATCTTTGCTGCAAGCTACTTTTGGTAGCTTTATGAAGCTGGGTGAACAAGCTTCATTCATGTTCTAAAAACACCAGCTGTTGGCCTACTCATCAATGACTGAACCTTTCAAAACGTCCCAGAGACCTCATGTTATGTGATGACACAGCATAGACCTTTAACACACAATGATAAATATCCTAAAGACAATTTCCAGGTTTAAGCATGGGGTGTCAATGGTACAATGAAAAAAAAATCTAAGGCTGTTTATAAACAACTTTGACTTTGTATATATATATTATATACACATCACTGTGCAATGTTAATGCTGTAAAGTAAGAATACTTTCAGAAATAAAAGTGTTAATAGTTTATTTTTATCAATTAACAAAATGGAAAGTAAATGAACAGACGAGAAGTCCAAATCAAATCAATATTTGATGTGACCAACCCTTGCATTCAAAACAGCATCGATTCTTCTAGGTACAATTGCACACAGTATTTGAAGGAACTCAGGAGGTAGGTTGTTCCAAACATCTTGGAGAACTAACCACAGATCTTCTGTGGATGTAGGCTGCCCAATATCCTTCTCTCTTTTCATGTAATCCCAGACAGACTAGATGATGTGGTGATCAGCGCTCTGTTGGGGCCAAACCATCACTTCCAGGACTCCTTGACTTGTTTACGCTGAAGATAGTTCTTAATGACATTAGCTGTATGTTTGGGGTCGTTGACCTGCTGTAGAATAATTTTGGGGCCATTCACATGCCTCCCTGATGGAAAGGCATGATGGATAAGTATCTGCTTGTATTTCTTAGCATTGAGGACACCATTGATCGTGACCAAATCTCAAACTCTATCGGCAGAAATGCAGCCCCAGACTTGTAAGGAACCTCCACCATGCCTCTCTGTTGCTGCAGACACTCATTATTGTACCGCCCTCCAGCACTTCGGCGAACCCACTGCCTCCTGCAACAGCCAAATATTTCACATTTTAACTCATCAGTCCAATGTTAACAGAGAGGAAAAGACACCAAGACATGAAATAAACATTAGAATGTATCATTTTAGAAGCAATAGCTACAAATATTGCATAGTGACTGGATAATGCAGCAGCAAAAAAAAACCTGCACTGTAACCAACCCAATTTGTCCAAGTTCTTTGTGCTGCAACCGCTCTCCTATAATCTAGTAGAAATTTCCTACCCTAGAGTGGCAGATTTCTAGTTGCATTGTCTTTTTTTGGTTTAGCGCATGTGATTTTTTAAATTTACATTTTTTTGGCATATGTACTTATAACTATATTTATATTTTTCAGTATTATTTTGGCATTGATCCAGTGGTTGGGGTGCACATAGCAGAGGTTAGGCATGTCTGCAGTTCCTCTGCTTTGCCAGCATAATCTTTCTCCTTCCAGGCACTCAACAGCCAGTTGTATTTTTTCATATTTATTTATAGTCAGGACAGTAGAGGTATAGCTGCAGAGGGAAAAACCTATGGCTATAGCTTGCCTTCTACATTGCAATGGGAAGGGCAAGCAGGAGCAAATGGAGGGGATAAATCCTCTGGCAATGGGGAAAGACAGGCATCAGAAGCAGCAAAAGATATGGGTAGAATAATCTGGCCTTAGGCTACACATCATTCCCCAAAAAAGGCCCCCCAAAAAAAAAAAAAAAAATGATAGGCAAACCTAAAAGGAGAGATAGAGCTGCTGCCACATGAAGGTAGTAGGTGCCAGGCTGAGCATTGCTAATGTGACCTCATCCTCCTCCTTCACCACCTCCTCATCCCTCTGTCTCCTCCGCTTCCTCTTTTATCTCTTCCTCCTTGCTCACCTCTAAATCTTCCTCCCTCTACTCCTGTTTTATATTCTGTTGCTAGGGCCTTTTGTTTATTGCTGGGTTGTGGAACTGGATTCTACTTTCCCAGAATGAGCAGAAATCCGTAACAATGCTTCCCTAGAATATTTGGATGTTATAAAAAAAAGAACAATATCCTTCTCCATCCCCACTTTATAATAGAGCAAAAGCAATTTGCTTTTCAAAATCTAGTTTTAGTTGACTTTCACCCTGTTAATCTAAAAGAAGAACTCTGGACACACATTTTCTTAACCCTTGCAGTGGAGCTACCCCCACACTGCAAGGGTTAAGTGCTCATTTTCGCCTAGGGACCAAAATAAAAACAGTCCCTCCAGCCTGTTTTCCTCTCCGCTCCGGCAGTCTAAGGTCCTGTGAGTCATCACGTCCAATACAGTGCATAGGATGTGAGGACGCCAAGGGACATTTAGTCGCTGGAGCGGAGGAGGAGACAGGCTGCAGGGACCGGTCTAGTGGCCTGCCGGTTCTGAGGCTCATTTGAGTATATCTTTTTTATTTTTGTCCCTAGATGAACACGAGCCCCCCTGCAAGGGTTCAGAAAATTTGTGCCCGGAGTTCTTCTTTAAGAAACCTATTTAATTTTATCTAAAGAAGATACTATATTTTTCATTATTTGGCCAGCTATTAAAGGAGAGAGCATTGCTAAGAGTGTGAAAACATTTCAAAGATTATTGGTTGATGGAAACACTTAGACTCCTAAATTCCGATCCCTTCTAGCATCTACCATTATTCTCTTTGGGAGCCACAAGGACATATGCAGCAGTGAAAAGGTCACTGGCTTTGCTGCCGGCTACCATGGTTACTGGCATGGCTGGGGCATGTGTGTGTGACAGTGTGGGATCTGAGGTCTGTGTTTTATGTACTACTTTGATTAAAAGGGCCATGTGGTAAGGGCATATTGAATTTTTAAAATCTTATATGTTCATCTAATGAACACAAGAGCAGAATGACAACTTGACTCGAGGATCACGGGTATTCATAAGAGGCACTAGATATATAGGTTGTAATTAAATTAGAGGTAAACAAGATCCTTTTGTTCTATGCCCACTAAGGAGAATTTTATATTCAGAGACTGTATTACCTGTGACACCAAGGGAGTCATTTATTTTGTTCAATGTCTCTGTATGAACCAGCTGCAGGAAAAGGAAATTAAAACAAGAATTAGGTGAGTTTTTTATTATCAGATAAACACATTCTATGTCTGTTTGGTATAAGACAGTATATAACTATAGCCTTATCTCTTATCTCACTTCCAAGAACTTCAGAAGGTGTTCCCTCCCACCACCCAACAGCTTTGTTGCTCTTGTGGGCCCAGGATTTCCACAGTGGGTGTTAGTGGAAGATGGGAGGGAGACCAGCAAACATCTTTTTTTTAATCTCCATTTCAGTGAATGAACCCGAAGGCAACAATTAATTTGTTACTTCCAGGTTCAGAGTTACCATTCCCTGGCCACACAGGCTGGGTAAGAAGCTAATCAAGCACAATCTGTGATAATTAGCTTCATTGGAGTAGAAAGAGAACCTGTCACCTATAATGGGCTATTTGCTCCCTATGTAATAGCAATAGACTTAAATAAAAAAAGTTAATGGAAATATAGCCCCCCAAATTTTTTCAAGCCCCCACATATACTCACATACATACATAAACGTGCATGTTGAATGCAGCCACCACATTTAAAGACTGGTAAGCTGCAATATATACAATTTTTGTTAAGTGTAGAAACACTTTAAGTGGGAGTAATGGCAATGAAATGTTTTTATCCATATCTAGTCCTACCTCTAATCATGGGACTGTAGCCAGCACTGGTTAAATTAATAATTAAACAAACAATGAGCCCATCTGACATTTAACTGTCCACAGCCTTTATTATTAGTTTAATAATAAAGTGAATCCTGTTTATTGAATAAGCATATATACCCAAAACCATCAAGTTTCCAACCGTACCATACCAAGCTTAGTCACGGCAACTCACTATAACAAACAATAAAATTGACCAGATACAATTGTCCTCTCCAAATGGTGAAAGATATAACTCCAAATGGACACTCCTGCTGACTGAACCTCTTTTCTGCTCTTTCCCTATTTGTTTTATAGTAGCTGTGTTCCAACCTTTGGAGCTGCAAGGAAGACCATTGGTACACATGAATTCAGCACGAGGAAGATCCAGCACCTACAGGTAAGTAATAAAAAAGCAAAGAGAAGATAAGAAACAAATAATAGGTCCCACAAATTTATCATGGGGTGACACAAATAGGAGCATTCTATGTTACTGTTATTGTGCCTGACCTTTGGCAGTATTGCCAAACCAGCTTTCTTAAAACATGAATATCTCCTAAACTCTCTCCTAATCTGGAAAACAGTTTCTATGAACTATATTGGTGGTACTGGAATAAAATAGTGGTGGTTCCTCCAAGTCATGTGCCACCATAGCTTTGTGTGTGCACTGATAAAGGATAGACTTGTGCGCCGTCAAAAAATTTGTTCTGTTTCGTTTCGTTTCGGACTATCCATTATTTCGTATTTCGTAATTCGTAATTCGTAACTGAACTCAATTCGGATTCGTACGAAATACGAATTTTCGTTAGTGGCGGTTATATTTTCGTAACTTTACGAACATTCGTTATGATGAAGTTAAAAAGCAAAATACCTTTGTTAATATTGGAGCGGTAGTTGTTTTTTTAATCCGAAATACGAATTCCGTTAACGGATTCCGGATCCGAATTTCGTATTAAAAAAAAACTACCATCAATCAACTCCAATATATTAACAAAGGTATTTTGCTTTTTAACTTCAATATAACGAATGTTCGTAACGGAACGAAAATTCGTCAACGGAATTTCGTATTTCCTGCTTGTATTGTAATGCAACTCTCAGCAGCAGAAGAGAACCCCTGATTGGTCAACCAAAACGAAATACGAATTCAGTTAACGGATTCCGTATTCCGAATTCCGTATTTCGGACTTTAAAAAAAACTACCATCAACTCCAATATAAATGTACTTTGCTTTTTACCTTCAATATAACGAATGTTCGTAATGGAACGAAAATACGTCAACGGAATTTCGTATTTCCTGCCTGTGTGTGTAACCGTGTAATGTAATGCATCAGCAGCATCGGATCCGTATCTCGGATTAAAAAAAATCTTGTCATGTTGTTCAACCTCATTTACAGGGGTAATATTAGTTCCTGTTTCAAAGAAATTCGGATCCGAAATTCGTTAACGGAATTTCGTATTTCGGATATAATTCGGAAACTGCCATTCGGATTTCGGATGCTCCGAAATTCGGAATTTCAGGAAAATTCGTACGAATTTCGATTCGTAACGAAACGAATCGCACATGTCTAATAAAGGAACCATTCAGAACATCTGCATCTCACCACCCCATCTGCCCATGCTTCAAAGCCCAAAGCCGCATCTTTTTGAGGTAGCTATCATGACAGAAGTTTCATGTCACCAAAATTTAGATGATTTTATGTATTTTTATATGTATCGTTTTTACTGTATTTACCGGTTGTTCCTCTGCTTTAACAGTTGAACGTTGGACTCCCACGCCCGTCTAACTATTGGCTAGCACTGGAAAACCTACCTAAATTTCCTTTTAATACAGCTCAGTCTGTGGTCAAGTGCCACTCCAGTCCTGAGTGTTCTGTCTACTTCTGTGTATAGAAGACAGGGTCTTTCTTTGGGTGTCCACCTCCCTGCCTGTCTGACGTGGATACGTCCTTTAAGCTGTCCAGCAGTGGGGCCCTCTCAGGAACTACATGAGGAGTCTCAGCAGTGACATTAGCAATAGGGTATTGTTAATGACCAGCTGGTGCAGGCACATCTACATCACTGAATTTTCATTCCCTCGCATCCATAGTTGGCACCGGCAAGGGACCCTGACAAGGAGTGCAACTCTTGTTGACTATAGCAGTCATATACAGAAAAAACATGTAAACAGCACTCTCGGATGGGCAAAAAGTTGGCTTAGAGGCGTGTATGCAGCCCTGGAAAACAGGAGGAGAACCTGTGAAATGTAAATGTTCAAGAAACCAAGAGAGGGCGCAGAGAACACTGGCTAGCTAACGAAGTAGTAATGAAGACTGAAGGTGGTGGCACTTACGCGTGATTGCCAGGATCTGGAGATGGGCGGCCGGTATGGAGGATCGGGGCACTCGTGGTGTGGTTCCGACTGTAATCGATGTGTTGATCCAAGAGGTACATCCACGGGAGAGTGTAGACAAGAAGAGGGGACTTCGTCCGAAGTGCCGTAGGGGGTCTGTGCGGTGTGGAGGAGAGGCAGGGAGATCGCTGTGGTGTCGGCAATGGACAGCGGGCAATGGACAGGGCTGTAGCAGCCGCAGCTGTGTGTGTCAGCGGGCGGTAACTGTCAGGTCTGCTGGGGACAGTGTGCAGAAGCAGCTGACAGATGCCGAAAATCGAATCCAATGGCGTGTTGGAGAGGGATCAAATCAGACAGGAGCCGGGTATTGGATAGGGCTGTGGCAGCCGTGGCTGTGTGTGTCAGCGAGCGGTCTCTGTCAGGTCTGCTGGGGACGGTGTACAGAAACAGCTGTCAGATGCCGAAGATCGAGTTGATGGTGAGGTGAAGAGGGATCAAAGCGGACAAGAGCGATGCGTTTCGAGGTCTTGCCTCTTTTTCAAGCTCGGGTAAAACAGCCACGGCTGTGTCATTGCATGTACTTGCAGCTCACGCCGTCTCTTTATTGAATACATTTTCTAGGTAACCATCATTTTCATACTTTAAGTAGCTGGTACAGTATTCAGAAGAAGGATGCACATGAGTTCCTTAGGCTGACTTATATTCTTTGTAATAGTTGTATGCATTAC
>NW_017306646.1:658370-676630 GCF_000935625.1 Nanorana parkeri | reverse complement strand
GGGAGGTAGTTTATTACACTGAACAATTCATGTTACCATGGCAATCAGCAGGCGCTGGGTGCTATAAAAATAACCCGACTTCCTTGATAAATTTCACTGGGCTGAAGATAGAAGTGAAACTTAACAGCCCTTAAAAATAGGTTGAAATTTACATATCAGCTTTAGCAAACACAAAGTGAAGTTTAAGTTAATGCACTTCTCTCTCTCAGCTTTTGACTTCTTGGATACAGGGTAGAATACTTTTTTTGCAGACATTCTATAAACTGAGCTATAGAAAAGCTGTGAGTCAGAAGCATTAATTAGAATTTTTTTTTGCAGATGATTAATGACTTTGCAATTCCTTTTTGGTGTAAGAGTCCAAAGCTATCCATATTATTCTTGAATCCTAAAGTTCACACCAAGCAATTTTGTATGTGGCTGCTACAAAGTTTGAATGAACATCTGCCAGGTAATTTCATGCAGAAAGCAGTTTTGTAGCAACAACTATATTTCCACTATTGAATAATGGAGCAAAGACTAATGATTGCAGAAATAACATCATGGGTTCACAGAGAGCTCTTTGCATGGTAAAATTTATTCATAGGTAAGACAATCTGTCTGCATTCAAAATGTATAAAAAATAGGAAGTTCGAAATAAAATGTCCAGGCTCCCAAAATTACTTTGGGATGATTCTAACTTTTGTTATTGTTCTGTCACAACTTACACACATACCTACAGTATGATTGGATATTCATATAGCTATTTACTGTTTTTCTCAATAAAAAGAATATAAAAGAAAGAAGACTTTCACATATTTTAAGTCTTGTGATCACAGTACTGACTATTGCCTTATGAGATGGCTGAGTGCCAGGTTGTAATCAGACACAGGAAGCTACAGAAGAAGCTTTATCTGCCGTGTTGTCTCTTTAGGTAACCTGTAGTTCTTAGGAAATCCTGTGTTATTGCTCCAACAAAATAGGCTCCATTTACATAAAGCCATGTTTAAACCACCAATATGCCTGCTAGCATTGTACAGAATCACATCTGATGTCCTTGAGTCTTAAAGTAGTATTACGCTCTTATTCATCTATTCAGATCAAACAAATATACAGTACATTGCCCAGCAAAGTGGTTTTTTTTAAACATTTTTCTCTAAGCACTTAGTCAATATGTTTCCAAACAAGTGGCTCCAACTCTCTCAGCTTTGCTTCCCTGAACCACATATCTAGTACAAGATCACAAGGGACAGAGCAGTCTCCAGCAGATCCATCTACTATCTCAGGGAAGCAGGGGGAAGGGAAGTATCTTGCCTTGCTGTGCATGTGTATTTGTGGAGATACACACAGCTTACTAGCAAACACAAGGATGGCTCCATAGGACTCTGCAAGGTAAAGAAGCCACCCTAAAACAGGATATTGGGGCCAGTTCTCAGGGGCCCAGCTGATTCTAGAGCAAGCTAAAACGTTTAAACATCAAGCATTTGAAAAAGCTTAAAAACATTTTGACTTAATTATCACCTTACATCTTTGGCAATCTGCAGGCTACCTATTGCAGCAGTGGTGCAAGTATATAATTATTGGTATTTTTGCTTCCAAATATAGATAGATAGATAGATAGATAGATAGATAGATAGATAGATAGATAGATAGATAGATAGATAGATAGCTACTGATATTTTTATACACACAAACACTTTTCTAAATAAACAGAAAAATAAAACACACACATTCAAATTCTATGGGTTACTTTTGGAGAAGGGATGCATCATTTCTTTTGATGTCTTTTTAATTATTTATATTAGGCAAATATTATAGTGCGTCTTAATCAGGAGTGACACTTTCTTAGGCCGGTTTAGTCTTTAGCTTTATTTAATAGTGTATTTATGTCAGCACCATTAGTTTGTGGCTTGAAGTGACGATGAACGCTTCAGAAGAGATCTCTCTTGGGTTTGAAACATTGATGATTTTCAGGAAAATACTTTTCTGCCTAGAAATTTCAATTTTTTTCTAATTCAACATAGTATAGTATATATTAGGGATTGGCGAATTATCAGATCTACCAATAATCGGGGCCGATATTCCCAGATTTTTTGAGGAACGGTTAAATGTACCAATAATAAAAACTGTTTGAACTTCACAGAGTGAAATTCACACAGTAGAAACAGAGCCAGCGGCCATTGAGCTGCCAGCTCTGTTCGGGTATTCTGCCAGCTGCCAGCGGCTGCTGTCAGAATACAAAAAAACTGCAGATAGCAGGGAAAGCAATAGCCAGCCTGCTATCAGCTATTTCAAATTGCAATAGCTAATAGCAGGCTGGCTATTGCACCTGTCCACGGCCTGCTGTCAATCAGCAGAGAAGATCTTGAAGGAGACCTAAAAAAGGACCTGTGTCATTGTTGAGAATTAGGGATGAGCTTTGGGTTAGGGTCAACCATAAATTCAACCCAAACCCAGCCTGTTCGTAGTTTTGGCAAAAGGGCAAACTAAAGGGCCAGATTTGGCCAGTTCCCCTGCCTGAACTTCTGACTGATGCAGCCGGCAGTCATTCTTTTAGGCCTGGTTCACACTTAGTGTATTGTTGCAGCTGAATAAACGTGTTAAAATGCTTCGCAAAAAAAATCCCATTCATTCCTATGGCCCCTGTTCCCACCTGAGTGTTTTGTTGCATAGGTGGGAATGGAGCCTAAGTGGCAGTATTACTTCCACTAATAAATGATACCTTTTCACCTGCTTATTTACAAATAAAATATATTTGGTCAATGACATCCCCAACAGGACTGTCATTTGCAACAACCACCATTGTTTTTTATTTATTCATAACTTTTTTTTTTAAAATAAAGGACATTTTCTAAAGTGTGGGTGTCTTTATTTTATTTATTGTAAATGAGTAACAAGGGGTACCTCATTTACGTAGAGGGGAGGGCCAGGATATCTACCTCCCCCTTATCCCACCTCAACCTAACCACTGAACCATCACATTGTCAAATAATTCATCCCCACACAGCTACCTCCTCATGTATAATTTCCCCCTTCTCTTTCAGATTGTAAGCCCTCATGGGCGAGGGCCCTCCTTACCATCTTGTCTTGAATTGCATTGTGATTGTAATGTCTTCCATATATTGTAAAGCACTGTGCAAACTGTTGGCGCTATATAAATACTATGTAATAATAATAATAATTTTAAAGGGGGCATCTAGATTGACTGGTATCAGACAGAACAGGAAGCCAAAGGAAATCTCTACAGGGGACAAAGACAATAAAAATAGAACCTGAAAAAGGTAGGTAAAAAAAGGCCTAAAATACTGGCAGCGGGCGCTTCAAGGTGGGTACCACAAAAGTTTGCTCTTTAATTATGTTTTCTTTTGTAAACAGTAGCACACAATTACAATGTGTTAGCAGTCCTCTATTGCAGAAAACTCCGCTCTCTGATAACTAATAGAGTATAGCTTCCAAATGTGTTCTTCATCTGGAGGAACTGTCCCACAGATACTGGAACTGTATCACTCCCTTTTTCCTCCTTAGCAGTCTCAGTCCTCCTTAGCAGTCTCAGTTTTTGGTCTGCTGTATAGAACTCTATAAAAATGCACTATTAAACGTCCTAAACTAAAAGCTAAACCTTTTATCTAGCCAATGAATGATTGTATTTACAGTATTATTTTCAAAAATCAGTGTAAAGGAAAACCAGTGGTGAATTAGGCACTTGAATGGGCAAAGCACAACTTTTCCTCACAATATTTATAAACACACATCAATAACAATTAAATACAGACTATTTTTTAATTAGGCAAGTTTTATTTGACAGTTTAGTGACCATACAGCCTCATTCACATCCCTCTTCTTCATAATGTGGGGCATATATGTTTGTATGCGGACGGGCAATTAATATTACATTATGTGCACTGCAGTATAGTTATCACCTTTGATTGGCTGACACATTAACTACGCAGACAGTGGAAGGCGCATGCTATGTTTGATCAGGGCAATTGCTTCATTGGGTAGGTGGGTTAAAATTTCAGAAATAATGTGGAACTTTATTTTATTTCCCCTAGATAATGTGTCAGAGCCACTCCTGATACCTCTGTCAATCAGCAAAGAAGAGGTATGGTTCTGGTGTGACTTTGCTATAGTAGAGGTGGCCCTCCAGCTCCATCTACAGTGACAATGACTGTAAATAAGATTCGAGGATGGCTGGGGATGACGTGAAGCTGCTGCAGTAGGTGTGTCCCTCTGCTTCCATCCAACATGACAATGACAATCATGCCATCAGAGAGGAGGGGCAGGGCTGGCATGATCCTGCTGCATTAGGAGTGGCCCTTCACCTCCATTTACTGTGACAATGCAGAGCCAGAAAAGGATGCTGTGGTAGGGGGGGCATGGCCACAAAACTGACTGTGGGAGAAACAAGTACACCGTGCATCACCTCACCATCCAATAACTCCTAGCAGCAATCCCAGGGGCACAGATCTGCTGCGTGCTTGGCATGGTCAGTTGGAAACAAGAGCCAAGGGGTAGTAGCAGGATTATCAGATATTTAGCAGAAACATGCAAGTAAACAAATTACAGGATACATTTACTAAGAAGTATATGGATAACCAAACACATACAGTATATGATTTCTTCATTTTGGGGTAACGTACACTTTAAATGTTGAAAAGAAAGATGCATGGAGGCCAAGAGCAGTTCCTCTTTTTCCTGCTCTTATCATTCAGTTCTAATCATTATTACTTCCTAAAAGATGAATCTATGATTTGATTTGTTAAAAAGGGAACATGATCCTGGCAAAACCACTGAGCTTCTATTATATATTATATGCAAGGGCAGATTTACATTACTGGAGCTTGTAGGTGCACAATCTTTGATATCTAAATTACTACCCCTTTGCAGTGATCAGCTATTTTCCACTGAATATTTTCTTGTTTTCTTGTTCTTAGCCTAGATTGTGACAATGCAAAAAATAAATAAATGTAAAAATAAGCTTGTTTTAGAGTGCTATATATTCTTTTGATGGTGGGAAAAATGTGTGGCTGATAACTATACAGTGAAACGATGCCTTTTTACCTCTGCAGTCTATTGACACAGTCCTACTGTGGTAAATCCAGCCCAGTTACATGAAATAATACATTACAGGAAAAGAGAGTGTAAAAGCAGGTTTTGCACAGCAAGCATGGCAACCACCAATGGCAAAGTTTGTTTATGGTTATCATTTATATAAAGGGAGACCTTTGGTTCTTATTCAGCTTGCTGGAACACCAACATTTCTATGATAACTGACATTCCATAACATAGTCTTCTGTATAAAAATCTTTTTTTTTTTTGCTTTGTTGTGGAATGAAGAGTTACATTTGTTCAGTTGTACTTTGCATGTCTAGCCTAAGGGCCAGAAATCACGAAGCTAATGCAATTGTACATGTTAACCTTAATTCCATGAAAAAAAATGCCTGGAACGTGAAGCAATGATCAAACTGTAGAGGTTTTGGGGGTGACAAGGGTGAATAGTCATAATACCTAAAGGGGGATAGATGTTTGCATATTACTTCTGTGCTTGCCAAGGCTGTGAGCATGCAGTAAATAAACCTGACCTATGCAATAAAACCAGTTCTGAATTGAAAACATCTTTTTAAAATGAAAATGTCATAAATAATGCAGGGATAAAATGAATACATGTGTTATTGTTTAGTAAATTCTTGCCGATTTCATAAAGTTTTCTCATAATAGATGGCAATTTAAAACACTAAACTACATAAGAGCTTTTTATGCACTGGGCCCAGTGGTTGACCCATCAAGTAATTCTGCATTTTGAAGAGACATTTTCTGGCAATGTGCAGTATTCAACAGCAAACAGGTAGAATGCATATTTCACAGATCTGAAATCTTATTGGTTGCTTCACTTTGCACATAATAATTGCCGTTTACTTATTTTTGCTAAACAAGTAATTTATGCTTCTGGTGTAACTTACAAATCTAACGCCTCCTCTCCTCCTTCTCCCTCCGTAGGGGTCCCCTAAGGCTCTATCCTTGGACCCCTTCTTTTCTTTATCTACACCTCCTCCCTTGGCCAGTTGATAACCTCGCATTGGCTTCCAATACCATCTCTATGCTGATGACACTCAAATATGTCTCTCCACTTCACAACTCACCCCCTCGGTGTCCTTGCGCTTCACTAATTTGCTAACTGACATATCAGTCTGGAAGTCACAACACTTCTTAAAACTCAATTTTTCAAAAACTGAGCTCATGATATTTCCTCCTGCCTCCCGTGCAACTTCCCCGTACTTTTCCATTGAGATTGATAACATAACTATCCCTATCTCCCCCCATGCCAAGGTTCTAGTTGTTATCTTTGACTCTGGCCTCACCTTTCTGCCCCACATCCAATCACTATCCTTTGTAACACATAGCTACTCATCCACTCCCTTGTTATGCTTGTCTCAAATATTGCAACTCCCTCCTCAAATATTGCAACTCCCTACCTTTAGACAGGCTATCCCCCTTCAGTCTATTATGAATACTGCTGCTAGACCGATCCACCTAACCAACCGCTCAGTGTCGGAAATCCCCCTCTGTCAATCCCTTCACTGGCTTCCAATCATCCAAAGGATAAAATATAAAAATATTGACAACCACTTACAAAGCTATCCACAAAGCCCCTGGCTATATCTCTAACCTCATATCTCCTCTCCGCTCCTCCCAAGATTTCTCTAGTCCCTCCAGGACTTTTCTAGAGTCTCTCCCATCCTTTAGAACTCCCTAACCCAACCTTTCCAGTTATCTCCTACTCTGTCTGCCTTTAGGCGATCCCTAAAGACTCATCTCTTCAGGGAAGCCTATCCCGCTTCCACCTAACCACTGAACTATCGCTTTCTCAAACATTCACGCAGCTACCACCTCTTGTATCACTTGCCCCTCCTTTTTAGATTGTAAGCTCTCATGGACAGGGCCCTCCTTACCATCTTGTTTTGATTTGTATTGTGATTGTAATGTCTTCCTTATATTGTAAAGAGCTGGGCAAACTGTGGGTGCTGTATATATCCTGAATAATAATAATAAAAATGACTGAATGTGCCCTCTTTTACAATAAATGTGTATATTTATATTCTGTAAATTTCAAAGTGGGATATATACTGTTAAGTGCTGAACACAGCCAATAGGGCAAATGGAGATTTTAAAGCAAGGCAGGTTTTAATCATGAAAACAGTGCAGCAAATGGAAACCTTAATGTGCTAAAATATATTTAAAAATTATTTAGGTATACAAATAAGTCATAGAGTTATGGTAAAGTTAACTGACACATACTGATGCTGCTGAATCTGGCCTGGGCATCTAGGCATTAATGCCCTCTAGGCACAAAAGGGTTATTGGAAGCACCAGGCAGATTTTCATGATACACAGAAGTAACAAACTGTAGTAAAGCATCCATATGTCATGATTACACCACAAGTGGAATATTTCAACACATACAACCTTCACATTCACTACAGTTATCACTTGTGCTAACACTTGTACTAACGCTTAGGTTAACAGTTAGGTTGGGCTCAGCAGATTGTGTTAATGGTTGTGATAGTTGTGACGGGAGAAATGACAGACTTGCTGAAAACAAACACCTTCATCTGGGCATACCTAAGCATTAAAAGGCACTGGACATATAAAGCGGAAATTTGGTATAAGTAGACCTCCTATGGCTTCAAAGCTCCTAATTTTTGGCTTGCAGAATTGAGAATAAAATGTCTAGATTTCACATTTTTAGAAATCAATCAGTGAACTACTAATGCTATCAAAGTAAATACTACTAACTATTGGCGCTATATAAATCCTGTATAATAATACTAATAATAATAATACAGTTCTGCTAATTACAGAATGTTCATTCTATTAACCTCAATGTTATCTCTGTATAATCCTCTACAAACAAACTTTTACAGACCATCTAGCAAGGTCAATAGGCAGTAGGAATATACTTCCTAGAGAGCATGCTGTGTAGCTTCCTCTCTCCCTGTTGCTTACATCAACATAGTCAAACTTTCAAGGCAGGTTTGAATCTGATTGGTGGCTGTGAGAAACTTCTTGGTACTATGATCTTTTTACATCAGGTTTACATCAGGTTTTCTCTATGTGAGCATCAGAAGAAGCTGTCAGGAGGGTTGCAGCATAATAGATAAGTGTGTTATAGGGTCACCAGGTTACTGCCAATAGGGAGTGGGCTGGATTAGTACAATACAGTAATGCCTGGATGAAAAAAAAAATAGCAACTGAGCAAGTAGGATAAACCCCCTGTACGTGTCCTAAGGTTTAATGAGGACCAGAACTGTGGAAGCATAGCCACCCAAAAAAGAAAGCAGAGAGCACCTGTATTGCTGTCAAGAAGCCTTTAACAGGAGCTCTGTGTGAACATCTACACATGCGCATGTGTGGTCCATAGAGCCAGGCCTGGCTGTGCGCCTCTGCGTAGATGTTATTTAGGCTGTGAATTCCAGATGATCTGTGCTGAGTGATCGTAAGCTTCCTGCATTCTGTGATCCTGCATCCTGGCTTTGCTTCCTGATACCGACCCAGCTCATCCTAACCATTCTGCTGATCCTCTGTCTTCTCTGACCAGGGCTTCTTCCTGACTCTGCTTCTGCCTGCTTTTCTGTACTGCGTTGTTTGCACGTTCCTGACCTCTGCCTGTCCTTGACTACGATGCTACCTGCTGGTTTGGTACCTCATCGCCCGCATGGTTTGACTTGGCTAGCACCTGACCTCAGCTCTTCTTGAACTGCTGATATGATTTCCATGTACAAAATGTTTAATGGTGGTAGCAACATTAGCGATAAACTGTTTAAAATTAACTCCGTTACAAAAACTAGAGGCCATAACCTAAAATTGGTGGAAAAAAAATTCCAGCACAAGGTGCGAAGGGGGTTCTTCACAGTAAGATCAGTTAGGGTCTGGAACTCACTGCCACAGGCGGTGATTTCAGCAAATAATGTGGAATTGTTCAAGAAACTTTTGGACGATTTCTTAAGGGACCGTAATATACAGGGGTACGGGTACTCCTAGAATGAGATCCTAATAGGTTGGACTTGATGGACTAATGTCTTTATTCAACCTCAAATACTATGTAACTATGCTTCCTCTGATGTGCCTCTCCTGCATTGTCTTCATCCAGAAGATTGTCAGCAGGACCAGCACTTCTGCCTGCAGTGAAGTCTTCCGGCACTGTGGCACCTCTGAGCCCCTGTTCTACCATTCAGGGGTTTTGGGACCGGAGGTCTCCCTTATCACTTTAAGCTCCTTAACGGTACGTGACAATTATCTGTGGTCTTACCCAAGCTGAGCTTTTCCCTATTACTGACTTGGCTTTTTCTACACCTTGTCTCTGTGTAGAGGTAGCCTGTGTAGACACATGGACAGGGATTTGCTTCATTATGTCAAAGCTGCCTCCCTCAATGACTAATGATCTAATGACTGGTTGGAAATGTTCACACAGTAGCAGAATAGAGGGAGAAGGCACAGATTCATAAGGTTAAATAAAATAGAAGCAGTTTGCACTGCAAACCATCAGGTACAGCTTACTCTTCAGTAAGGAGAACTGTGATAAGCACAGTAACGACATTGCCAAATCACACTCTAACTCTGGTGAGACTAGTAGTCAGGGGAAGCGAAGACCAAAAGCACAACATTCTCACCATGTAGGCAATATCAGCGATCGCAGATGAGAGGCAGTAGAGTTGGTTAGGAAATGTATTTGTTGGTCATTGCTCTTCCTAAGCAGACATAAAGTATAGTGATAAGCAAATGTGTCCAGGTTTGATTTGGCAAAATCCTATTCATGTCCATGGAAGGCAAATCCTGTTAGTAAAATATGGGCATTTTAGGTGTAATAGACAAGCTATTGTCAAAAAAGACATGGGAACATGTACCAATGTCAAACAATGGTACAATTTCATACAATAGCAGCACCCCAATCTTAATCTTTTTTTTTTTTAAATAAAATGATTTAATCCTTTATTCAGGTAGTTTTAACAGCAACACTTGCTCATCAAGTTCTAATAGGCCTGCTTTAACTGGCAGATAGAAATGACCAGTGGTTCGCTGAAGCTGTCTCTGCTGTCCCTGATGCAAAACTGTCCTGCTGCTGGCAAATTTCCATCACAATCTCATTTAGAGAATTAGAGAACGTAGATAAAGCAGCACAGTTTTAATTAGAAAGATTAGGCTGTAACATACCGGAGAAACACTAAATAGGGAGGTATTTTTCCCAAAGAATTTGTAATGAGCAAGACTAGATTGCAAAGAATAAGAGCGTATGCCACATATTAGAGCTGTGTAAAATTGGCCAGCATCAGAACAGTTTTAATCAGGTAGAAGAGGCCTAACAGGTTTATACCTAACTTTTATTTTGACAATGTAAATAAGGGGGGGGGGCGGGGGGGTTGCAGTGAATTTAAGTGATTTAGGTGTACACTGTTGTCGTTCTTAGTTTTTTTTGTATTCCTTTCAAATGATGCAGCTGCATGCTGTGAAAAAAGGCAGCTTCAAGAAGAAATGGTCCGCAACAAATCAATGCTGTACTTTGAGCAACACAGAATTATCCCATAATGCAGTACCTGTGCTTTGCATTAAGATAGCCCATAAAAATCAATGGCACTGCATGACGGCAACGCATGAATGTAAATCATCATTTAGAGAATCTAGTTTGGATACAACTAAGCTCTACAGTACGAGTGCTGAAGAATAGCTGAAAAACTTGAGGGCTGAATTACATCTATGCCTTACCACAATGCATGGCACCCCAATGCACTAAGGGTGCTGTAATGGACGTCTGTAGTTTTTCCGCACAGTACATCACACCAGCATTGTTTTCTATATGCCCTAGTGGTGACCTGTACTATTCTTGGAGAGCAGTAAAATGCAACCATTGTGTAGCACTGCAAAGCAGGATGCAGAGTCAGTTTAAGTAATAAGCAAATATGGCTGCTCCGGTATATGTAAGAACAAAGTAAAATGACATAGAAACCATTAAAAATAAAACATTAATACTCATTGATTACAATATTTATATCAGGTGTCTCTAAATAATACTGCTAAAACTATACATTTTCTTTAACTATAGTGATGGGATTGTAAAGGTCAATAATCACAACATTTCAACATAAATAATTGCAAATTCAATAGACTTCTAGCTGGAGAAATTGAAGAAGACTCTGTAAAATGATTGCTTCTGTGGACTAATGACATCAATTAACAGTTTTATGGGTCCTTTGTATATTCTCCCTGCTTTGTTGTATTGACTATATCCAGCATTGAACAACTTCTTGTGAACCTCTAGGCAGTCTTCAATCGTAAATTCAAAAGTTGCCCTCTGGCTGTCTTCTTGCACAGACTGCTAGTACAAATGATTGCTAATACAACATACAGTAAATTGTATACAGGGATCTTTATATCCTTATCTTTATTAGCAGCTAAAGTGATAAGTATCAGACTAAAAGTCAAAAGTTTTCATGTGGGTAGAGAATGCCATATACTAATTAATTTCCTTTTTCATCTAATTTTTTTACTTAAACTTGGCCAAGTTCCTATATTTAATGCTTTAAAACATTTTCTATTACCTATATATTTTGATTGAAACTTTTGTCATCTATTCTAACAATGCTAAATGTTTACTAATTTTTTTTAAACGTCCAACTCACTATAAATATTATTTGAAGTTATTTTTGTGGGCCTCTCACTTCAATATTTTTTCGTAAGGGGTATCAGTGGCAAACAACACTGTGCTTAGTTCTTATGACTATTCATATTTCTGGCTTTAAGTTTTCACGTTTAAGGTTCCAGTAAAATGCTCCCAAATGACCCAAAAGGATCAGCATAATCCCAATACATCACATGATCTAAAGGTTTACAGGGAAACGAAGTGTTTAGAGAGTGTGAAAAGGCTTTTCACATCCAACCACTGCATACATCTGTAATCCTTTCCTCACTTGTGCTGTGGTCTGTGTAGCTAAATTCTTGAGCTGCTGAGGTTTTTACTTACTTTTATTTTTGTACTGAACCCTCTAAGTTAAGATCAGAAGAAGCAAGTTTAGCAAGTTTTAAATAATTACACTTTTTGCTGGTAGCCTCCAATATTTTGTTTATAGCCACTAGATAACACAGACATTTTACATACTCCAGCTGTCCTGGATCCCAGTGACGGTACCAAAACCTAGAGGAAAATTTACGTATGTTCCACTACTGGCATTGTTGTGAGGGAGTTCAGATTAAGTCCCATTTTCAGTCTTAGGTAAGGAGGTCCTAAACATTCGAATGTTTCTCCTTTCCTTATCACTTTCCTGACATTTAATTTACATGATCACTGGTAGCAGCAGCCAAAGTCAATTAACCGCTTGAAGACCAGGTGTTTAGACCCCCCTTCCTGGCCAGGCCATTTTTCAGTGTTCAGCGCTGCAGTACTTTGACTGACATTTCATATTCTGTCATGCAACGCTGTACTGAAATTAATTTTATACCATTTTTTGGGGACAGATAGAGCTTTCTTATGGTGGTATTTAATCACCACTAGGGGTTTTATTTTTTACTATATTCAGGAGAATACTGAAAAGTTTACTGAATACTGAAAAGTTTTAAAAAAATAAGTTTTTTTAACATTATGTTATAAAACAACTAATATTACCCACTTTTTTGGTAAAATATAAAAGACGGGGTCAAGTCGGGTCAATACAGATCTAGAAAGGATTGTCACCAGCACACCAAAAATGGTATTGGATGGCGATTTGTCAATAAAGGACTTTTTGCTTCAAAACTTTTGGTGTGCTGGTGACAATCCTTTCTAGATCTGCATTGTTCACGGGGCCGTCCGTGGTCACTACAAGCACCCACCTGCTTGGCAGGTTTACTACTATTCTGGTAAGGAGTGCAGCTGGTTCTTTACTACAAGTCGGGTCAATAGACACCAAACATGTCAAGATTAAAAATTGCGCGCACTCGCGTAATTGCAAAAAACTAGCATACCCAAAATTGGCCATAGGTGACGCTTTAAAACCCTTTACAGCTCATCAGTTTAGTGTTATCAGTGATTGATGGCCCTAGAATTATTGCTCTCACTGCGACGTTCGCGGCGATATGTAACATGTGTGGCGTAATGGGCGCAATCGTCGTTTTCGCAGGTATGCGCACCTGACACATGTTTACATGCGTGTATGTAGGGTTGGGGACTTTTAAAAAATTGTTTTTTAAATTGTTTTTTATGTAACTTTAAAAAAATGTGGGGGGAAACTGTACATTTTTTTCCTATTTTTATTTTCTTCACTTAACCTTATTGCTATCACAGAGGGGGCTAAGAAACCCCTCTATGTGATAGCAAAAGAGGTGACAGGTCCACTTTATGGAGACATCAGGGGTCTCCAAGACCCCTAATGTCACCTAGGACCCCCCAAAAGAAGCTGAGGAAGCACAGATCTGCTCCATCAGCTTCTTTCCAGCATCTGAAGCTGGAGAGTGACACAAGAATGCGGAAGTGATGTAATATACACCACTTCCGCATTCTGACAGCGGAGAGGGGACCGGAGGGAGATCGTGAACCGACCTCTCTCTGATCTCATGTGACAGAGGCAGTATACTGGTCCCGGGCTCACACCGGAGCCCGCGACCAGCTTGACAGCGGGAGGGGGGGGGAGCTGCGGAGGGGGGGGGGGCGCACGTTACGGGACCTCATACAAGCGATCCGCCGGCTATATAGCATCGCTGCCTGTTTTCAAATGACGGGCATTTCCCGGTCACGCGGCGCGCCCGCGCGGTGCTCCCGAGCGGCGTGCCCGAGTGGGCGGAAGTAACAGGACGTGCATACACGCCCAGATAGATCCAAGATGCTCCCGGCCTGCCGTGTATACACAATGGCCGGCCGGGAGGTAGTTAAAGAAGAAGAACTCTGGGCAACATTTTATTAACTCTTGCAGTGGACTACCCCTTAACAACGAGGGATAATTGCTAATTTTTGTCTAGGTAAAAAAAAAAATTATAATTACCTGAACCTCTGAGCCGGCTTGTTCTTAGACTGGTCCTTCCAGTGTCTCTCCCCCTGAGGTGCAGCAGTCTAAGGATCCTGGTGTCATCATCCGATTAGGGTTGTTTTCCTCCTGGAGATATCAAGCACTAGGTATTCCCCTTTTAGAAGGTCAGTCTACCACATCGGTAACCAGCAGCAGGCATAAACAAAAAATGTGTTCGGGCTAGCTACATAGCGTAGACAGTCCAAGGGTTAACTAAAGATGGGGACTTGACCAAATTTTAAGTATTTGAAGAAAAACATATTTGATTTCGTACAAAAAAGACAGCCAACACCTTCTTAGCAATACATTAAAAACAGTGTAAACAACATGTACTGACTGTACAGATGAAGACAAAAAAGCGCCAGAGAGGACTGCTCAACCAGTACAAACCAATATACACACGAGTATAGTCAGAATCAAAGTCTGTTTAAAAATTGATAAATGAATAAAAATTGATGAATGAATAAAGCACGTTTATAAAAAGGTCTGTAGGATGCTGCCCCAAACCAGCCAGGGAGACTGCAAAATCTAGGGAGAAAACACGCGTCATCACACATCACACAGTCTCCTCTGCTGACACATAGACACGGCTGTGCAGCTTTTACAGACTTTTCCTTGGGTCCATGGACTTAATTTTTATATTTTTTATACTTCAATCATGAATTTTGTGAGTATGTTTTATATTTACATCCAATCCTGATCCTAATAAATTTGTCTGCACCAGGAAAGGCGCCCCTTGTTTGTGTTTTCTCCCAACATGTACTGACTGTTATGCATAAATTGTTAAATCGGATATTCAGACCTAGTTTCTATACACATATATGTCAAGATCGCATCAAAAGCAATTTTTAAATTGGGTTCCTGATAGGGAAAGTAAACCCTTTGTGGACTTTACGTCACCTATGTAGGAGGGCATAGACACAGTCCCCTAGGATCCCTCCTGTTTGGGAAAGTAAGTGTTTGTTGTCAAACAGAGAATGCCAGATAGTAGCTTCCTTAATGGATAGTTTCCCAGAACGAGGAAAAAATATACTTTGTGCTTTTAAATAAGATATAGTTATTTCCAGTCTATTTGGAGGAAGTTCCTTTTAAGGAGGTTTGCCCAAGGTAGGTTAGCCAATTAATGGCTGTTAGACCGTATGTGGATCTGAGAGCGGATACTGACCCTCGTATTGGCGTATATGGGCCGTAGGTTAAGAGATCTTCCCCTTGGTGATTCCACACTTGGGTTTTAAGTTCAGACAAGAACAACAGTCGGTTCCATTATTTCGTGCATAGTAGGTTAACCATCCTACTCGCGTGACAGACTCGTCTGTTTTACGGGTGTCCACTTTTTCTCGATCCTCTCGGCAGTAAAGATGGTTCTATTCCTTGGGAAGTTCGAGGTTATCCAGATCGACCCGGAATTGTATTATAAAAAGTTCAACAGAGTATCTGTAATGTAGTTATAGGCCACAGGCATTCAGGTTTGATCTGCACATAGATAGTCCACAACGCAGCCGGAGAAGCTCAATAAGCGCTACGAATCAAGACATGGACAAAATGTGTCTAATGATCTCCTGGTCATCCAATTAGTAGCAATACGGCGTCTACGCGGTTCGCCCCTCCCCCAGGGGCTTCGTCAGGACGTACGTGACGTCCTGGTGTCATCATGTTCTATACACTGTGTATATGACATGTAGAAACCGAGTGATACACCGTCACTAGGATAACAGTGCGAGTCTGAAAGGAGCGCTGTAACAGCCAGCAAGCTCGGCGGTTTGGGTGAGTATTACTTTTTTTATTTTTGCATCTAAATGAAAACAAGCAGTTAACCCTTGCTGTGATGGGGTAGCCCCACTACAAGAGTTCATTTAAAAAAATTGCCCGGAGTTCTTCCTTAATCACTTTGAGATTTGTAGCTCTTGAATGAAAAGCAGCTGAAGCTGTAAGTCTCACTGCCACTCTACTTGGAGTGGAATACAATTGGTGGAACTGTGGGCTGACATTTGGGCCATAGCAGTGGACACTGCTGACACTATGACATGGCAGACAAATAAAGAGAGGTAGAGAAGACCCCTCAAGCAAATAAAGCAGTAGCTTTCAGTATTGTGGGTTTGGCATCGTAAGCTTTTGGCACCGCCACTGTATAACTTGGTGTAGACGTTCCCAGTGCAGGATGTGAGCATGCAAATTACTTGTAGTTAAAGAACTCTTAAGAAATGTTTTAAACTTTCATTTGGTCCTGTTCAAATCTGTCCTGCCTTTGCTAAGCAGAATGGTCAGACAGTTTACCAACCGCTGTCCGACCACGCTGCTAGCAAGGAGATGGAAGTTTGAGTGACAGTGCTGGTCTTTGGCAGCAGGAGCCACTCATAACAGATCACACAGCCTGCAGGCTGTGTGTCTAACTGTGACTGCTTGTAAATACACAGCACTAGCAGACCTATCACACAACTCCTCAGTGTTAAGTGATCTTTTACAATTATGAATGAGCAGGAAGAGCTGTGGGGCTGTCTCATAAACAGCACTGACCCCGACAGCCTTAATTGTTCATTAATAACAGTAAAATTTCACTCAGCACTGAGGGGCTGTATGATCTACCTGCTGGGACTGTGTATGTTTACAAGCAGTGGCAGATAGACGCACAGCACAGTGAATGATCAGCACTGCAGGGCTGTATGATAAAGCTGCTGGTGCCCTGGACATTTACTAGCAGCCGGCAGCTCTATCACAATGCGATGCAGTGCTGATTGCTTATTTATAATAGTACAAGAACAATCGGCTTAAAAAGGGGCGGTGCGTCAATGCCAATTGTACCTCCCCCCACAGGAATGACCATATATTGGGCTTCAGACTGGGTGGAGCTACAGCCAGCTTTAAAATAAATAAGGAGGTGCTTTGAAACCACAATGGGGCCACCGATGAGAATGGGAGCAAGTGCTATATGAACTTGGTCCCCTGGGGGATTAAATAAAAGTTTAAAACAATTTGTGAAAGTTCTTCTTAAACTTTTGAACTTTCTTTACTGAAATGTTATTTTATTCTGTACAAAATGGAAAGCAGCAACCCTTCATTTTAAAGCTATCAGTCTCACATCATAATCATTGTTTCCACAGCAACACTTCTTTTAAGTGGCTTACTCCCCATGGAGAACTAATGACTTTTTCTTCTTGCCTTGACTGCAAAGAGAAGTCATGCTGATAATCCTTTGGGGGGATTCGGGCAACTTTGTATTGACCCGCTCTCTAGAGATATCCTTCTCACCATCCAGGTTTCTCAACTGCACCACACTACACATGCTGACCTTCTCTATCTTGACTGGGGAAATCCACCAATCCCAAAGAGGGCAGGCCAAACAGTTAACTCCTTAAGGGAGATTAAAATACCCCCCAATGTAACCATATAATACCAGAAAACACTGCACATCATACCTTGCTGAATCTAAACAGTGTACTCATTCATGCCAAACAGTAAGTGGTACATACTTATGTAGCCCTATTGTGGTGTCAGGTTCTTTAACCACTTGAAGACCAGGTGTTTAGACCCCCTTCCTGGCCAGGCCATTTATCAGTATTCAGCGCTGCAGTACTTTGACTGACATTTATTCCGTCATGCAGCGCTGTACTGAAATGAATTTTATACCATTTTTTTGGGACAGATAGAGCTTTCTTTTGGTGGTATTTAATCACCACTGGGATTTTTATTTTTTACTGTATTAGGGAAACAATACCGAACATTTAGGAAAAAAACCCAGTTTTCCTTATATTATGTTAATGAAACAGTGCAAATAAATTATCTTTCTTCATACATTTAGGCCAAAATGTATTATGCTACATTTCTTTGGCAAAAAAAATCAAATAATCAAAATAAGTGTAAATTAATTAGAATGTGTTACAGTTATACAGTCTACAAAACTACAAAACAATGGCATAAATATTTGAAATGTAACAACCCTGCTGCCCTGACTTCCTATCACATTTCTTGAGGCCCTAAAATACCACAACAGTAGAAACACCCACAAAATGACCCCATTTTGGAAAGTAGACACCCTAAGGTATTTGATAAGATGCATTGTGGGTGTTTTAAAGATGTCAATTTTTTGCACACGTTTTTAGAAAATTAAGATTTTTATTTTTTTTATTTTTTTTAAACACAAATTTGTCAGTTAGTAAGCTATTTCCTATACAAAGCACAAGCATAGCTATATTTATATCCTAAAACACATTCTGCTACTCCTTCCGAATATGGAGATACCACACATGTGAGACTTTTTTT
>NW_017306646.1:628620-657885 GCF_000935625.1 Nanorana parkeri | reverse complement strand
GTGTGAGAGAGGAGATGGAGACAAGGCTGCAAACCGCAGCCATTGTTTACTTTTTTGACAGCTGTGATTTGGCACAGCCAGATCGCAAGGTATAGAGCAGATTTCACTGACTCTATACCTTGTTATGGAAACAGCACTGTCCAATGGACAGTGCGGGCACAGTAAGCGGCTCGTGCGCGCGCGGGGGGCGCGCCTGAGCGGGGGGCGGGGCAGGACGTACTAGCACGCCCGCTTACATCCAAGAAGGTCCCGGCAGGCTGTGTAAGTACAACGGCTGGCCGGGAGGCAGTTAAGAGGAAAGATATTGCAGCTGCGTTTCCCAGGAGGCTGTGGGGAAGGAAACAGGAGGTTTATGGGTTGCCTCTGCGGAGCAGCCTCAGTCTGGGACAGCCATCTGAAGAGGATAGACCTGTGTTACCCTGTTTGGGTTAAGACTGTGTGCAATAGAGCTGTGTGGTCACCGCTGACATACAGGGACACACAGGCTCTGTGCAGCGGTGTACTGAGAGACTGACCTGAGTTGCTGAATCAGGAGGACCCGCTGAGTGGCTGAAGTGAGGACCGGTGATGTCGAGGCCTAGCCGCAAGGCCGAACCAGCCACCGGGGTTATCCAGCCAGCCCAGTTGAGAGGGAGTAGCCAGATGGAGACGACCGAGAGGACTGCCAGTCTCCTGAATGAGTGAAAACTTCTTACAAGGGACCCAGATGACTTCACCTTCCTCCCAGAGTCGACTAGAGAGAGAGAGGACACCCAGCTTCCACCAGCAGACTTCATCTCTTCCCATTTGATCTGAGGAGTGGTGAGAGGCCTTTGGCCGCAGTGACACCCTGTTTATTGTTCACATCTGCTATACAGCAAGGGCCCCAACGTTGGCTAGCCTAGGACAATACTACTGGCCAGTAGTTTAGCGGGGGATAGATACTTTTAAGTAAAGATATTAATGTTGATTGCATTCAATCTAAGTATATTATCTGAGACATTCTGACATTGCAGGCTTTCCTGCATGCAATAGATTGCTGCTGCGTGTCAGATTGCCTTATCCTGTTATTGGTTGTATTACAGGTGATTGGGGAGCCGTTAAGTGTTTGTTCTATTCCATAGTCATTAAATCTGTTATAAAACTTCACAAGGTGTGCTGGTGTGCTGTGGGTTCATTGCTTGTGGTGTGTCACAGAGGTGAAACAGAAGACCCGATCATCCAGCGGCTCCTTCGGGGGTGAGCGCTACACGTGGGGGTTCTCGTCCGGGATATCTTCTGATACCTCATGCAAAGTGATAACCGCACAAACGAGCCAGCAATGGATCCAAACACAGCAGCAGAGTGGTGCAAGGAACAAAATGGTCAATTAGGGCTGAGTGTAGTAATCGACATTCCGGCTGACAAATGGACAGAGGAACAGATCCGTCAAGCAGTAACTACACTAGCACCTGACCAGAAAGTGTTTGTAATAGACACAAAAATAGATCAAGAAGTCTCCCATACCTATGCCCTACTAGAATGGAAGAAAGGAGTCCCAACCTGCTTCCAGGGTGATAGCATACAGCTGACCGGAGAAGTTAAAGCACGGTTACTCCCTCTAGTCACCTCAGCAAGTTGTTTAGAGGGACCAAGCCAGACCATGTCAGACACAGTGGAAGTAACTACCACTTCTGTGCCAACCACTAACTACCCCCCAGCTTCCTTCTTCATGGACATAGGAAAACTGGTAGAGAGCGTTATAAAAATTTCCTCGCCATCTGTGAACTATGGCTACAGGAAGTTGAGAATCTTTTCTGGAGGGCAGCCTGTACCTCCTGGAGAAGAAGAGTATGAAACCTGGATGGAACAGGCTATGCAAGCACTGGAGGAATGGGATGTTCCAGAGGCTCAAAAGAAACAACGCATCACTGAAAGTCTGAAAGGCGTTGCAGCAGAAGCCATCCGAAATTTGAAATTCAGTCAGGAGTCTTGTACAGCATATGACTATCTTCGCATGCTGCAAGATGAGTTTGGGCGCACAGAGAAAGCTACAGATTTAATCTTCCTATTTGAACACATGTTTCAACGGGAAAATGAGCAGCTTTCTGATTATATTCGACGACTAAACAAAATGCTATACCAGATTGTACTAAAGAAAGGAATAGAGCCCATGGATATGGATCAAGTAAGAATGAAACAGATCCTGAGAGGCGCTCTGAGTTCTGACCCTATCTGGATCCAGTTGAAGACTTTACAAGGAGGTACCTCTTTGCGATACTCTGATCTCATTAAGATGGTGAGGGAGGAAGAGGCTATCCTAGAGGAGAAAAAGAAGGGCTCAGGATTTTCATTTCCTGCTGAGGTCCGAACGCTCAATGTGTCGAATGGGAATTCAGAAATAGAGCAATTAAAGGCTCAAGTTTCCCAGCTGACGCAAATGCTAACCCTATTGTCTGCAGGTGTCAAGTCGCCCCTTGAAAAAGTCACTTCAGAACCAGTTCCTGATTCTACCACTCAGGTGGTGCCTATCAAGAAACCGTCAAACATCTGCTATAACTGTGGAGGAGTGGGTCATTACCGAAGTACCTGTCCGAGTCCATCGAATTCAAGAGGAAGTTATCTACCGGCGGGAAACTTCAGAGGGCCCCAGTGAGGGAGCAAACTGGGTGCCCAACTACTGAAGACTGCTCTGATTCCCAAGATACCAATAAGAGGCCCAAGTCTTTACCCAGAGCCTCACCTGCTACGACAAAAAGATCCTCTCCCTGGGCGTCTGGTCCTGTGTCACAGGGAAGCAATGCACACCCACAACCTAAACACCCGGTAGGGGGAAGAAAACAACCACCACGAGCTAGGAAGAAGGCTAGAGTGCAGCCGACTGGGTCTATGCCTTCTACTACTCCGAAGAAGTTCCCTGACAAGTTGATAGGTCCTTCACCCATTATCCCAATTCAAGTAGAAGGGGTCTACACAAAGGCTCTCCTCGATACAGGTGCTCAAGTAACACTGATTTACCGGGACTTCTACCAGAAGCATTTGAAGCATCTACCCCTGATGGAGTTAGAGGATCTCGAAATCTGGGGTATTGGGGCTGAGAAGCTTCCACATGATGGGTGCCTACAAGTAAAGCTGGAATTTAGTTCGGCAACTATCGGACAACCAGGGGTCTGTGACGCCTTGGCCATTGTATGTCCCCGTCCACCAGGAGCTAATCGGAGTTCTATGATTGTGGGGACGAATACTGAATTGGTGAGACGCCTTATAACTCCATTAGTGACGGAAGAGAGTTCTACTTCTGAGGAGATGCACCCGATGTTGCGGCCAATCTACCAGCGGATTATTCAAGAACAGAGGGCCCCTGCAGAAGTGGGACGGCTTTGGAGATTAGCAGGAAAAGAGAAGGTCCTACAGCCAGGAGAAATGACTAGTTTCCGGGCCTCAGTCAAGTTGAATTGGTCACAACCAGGCCCCTATGTGGTCCTGGAGACTGATCCCAGAAATGTGATGAAATCTGGAGTGGAATTGGTGCCTGAGATAATATCCACAAGAGCCCTACAGCGGACCCGTGGGAGAGTCTCTGTAAGTGTATGCAATGTGTCAGACTCCCCAGTGACCTTGAAGGCACGGATGCTGATTGGACAAGTGGTCACTGCTACACCCCTCTCACCCACTAAATTGGTGGGGGGTGTAGACAGAGAGATCCCAGCGGAACGGTTCTATCCTAAAGATGCTCCTATCTCGCCTGAGTGGAAGAAACGAATTCAATCTCAACTCCTCAAGTGGCAGGATTTGTTCTCCAAGGATGAGTTTGATGTGGGATGTGCTAAAAGTACTCAACACCGCATTCGTCTCCAAGACGACAAGCCCTTTCGAGAAAGGTCACGACGAGTCCCATTGGGAGATCTGGATGACCTAAGGGAACAGCTGGCTGAATTGAAAAGAACCAGGATAATCCAAGAATCCAGGAGCCCTTATGCCTCCCCCATTGTGGTAGTTCGCAAGAAAAACGGTTCCATCCGTTTGTGCATAGACTACCGCACACTCAACCAAAGAACCATTCCCGACCAATACACTACTCCTCGAATAGAAGATGCATTACAGTGTTTGTCTGGAGCAAAGTGGTTCAGTGTACTGGACCTGCGAAGTGGGTACCACCAGATACCCATGCATCCTGAAGATAAAGAAAAGACTGCGTTCATCTGTCCGTTGGGGTTCTTTGAGTTTAATAGAATGCCCCAAGGCCTCACCGGAGCTCCCGCAACTTTCCAACGACTAATGGAAAAGACGGTGGGAGACATGAACCTGATTGAGGTACTTGTGTATCTAGATGACGTAATAGTCTTCGGAAGAACACTGGAAGAACATGAACAGCGGTTGGAAAAGGTCTTAAAGCGGCTCCATGAAGAAGGATTGAAACTTTCCTTGGAGAAGTGTCAATTCTGTCTGCCTTCAGTCACGTACCTGGGACATGTCGTTTCAGCAGAAGGCATATCAACTGATCCAAAAAAGTTGGAAGCTGTGGCTTCATGGCCGAGACCTCGTAATATTACTGAACTCCGGTCCTTCCTGGGATTCTGCTCATACTATAGAAGGTTCGTAGAGGGGTTTGCCAAGATAGCTCAGCCCCTGAACAAACTTCTAAGAATGGAAGGAGCAGAAGATGAATCAATGCCCTTTGAGCCGGGTTCATCAGCCCACGGGCCTAGGAAGCCTCGTGAATCAATCCAGGAGGAATGGACCGACCAATGTGAGAGAGCTTTCCTCCAATTGAAAGGAAGTCTAACACAGGCTCCTGTCCTTGCCTACGCTGATCCTGCCAAACCTTATGAACTACATGTGGATGCTAGCAGAGAAGGGCTAGGAGGAGTACTATACCAGGAATATGATGGCCTCCTGAGACCGGTGGCATATGTGAGTCGGGGTCTCACCCCTTCTGAGAAGAATTATCCCACTCACAAGTTGGAGTTCCTGGCCTTGAAGTGGACAGTGGTGGACAAACTAAAAGACTACCTGTACGGGGCCAATTTCGTGGTCAGAACCGACAACAATCCACTCACTTACATTCTTACCACAGCAAAACTGGATGCCACCGGACACAGGTGGTTGGCTGCCCTGTCAGGATTCCGCTTCAGCCTCAAATATCGTCCTGGAGTTAGTAACCAAGACGCGGATGCCTTATCCAGAAGGCCCTATAGCACAGTGGCCCAAGAAACAGAGTGGACTCATTTGACTCCAGATGGAGTTCAAGCCCTATGCCAAGGGGTGGAATACCGAACCAAAGGAGTAATTGGAGCAGAGGCCATAGGAGTCATGGCTGCGGGTGTCCCTAGACTGTATTGCAACCCTACACAGATGAGGAGTGAGGGCCTGCCTACCTTCACGAAGAAGGACCTGAGAGTAGATCAGGCTGAGGATCCTTTGATTGGGTTAACCCTAAGAGCAATGAAAGCGGGTCAAAGAGGGCTCCTGTTAACTGATTCACCAAAAGAGGCTCGTCTGGTCCACAAAGAGTGGGAACGGTTGAAACTGCTAGACGGGGTGGTCTACCGAAGGGGCCCCTCGGATGGCTTAGAAGAGAAGCAGCAGTTGTTCCTCCCCGAGAAGCATAGAGAAAATGTGCTCAAAGCTTTGCATGATGACCATGGTCACTTAGGAGCAGAGAGAACTTTTAAACTGGTCCGAGACAGATTCTATTGGCCCTGCATGAGATCCGAAGTTGAAAGCTACTGCCATTCCTGTCTAAGATGTATCCAGAGGAAAACTTTACCTTCTAGGACTGCTCCAATGAGCCATCTACAGAGTCAAGGACCCATGGACCTGGTGTGTATTGACTTCCTGTGCTTAGAGCCTGACACTAGTGGACAGGGAAATATCCTGGTGGTGACAGACCATTTTACCCGTTATGCTCAAGCTTTTCCAACCAAAGACCAACGTGCTCCTACTGTAGCCAAGGTCCTAGTAGAAAAGTTCTTCGTTCATTATGGTCTACCTCAGAGAATCCATTCTGATCAAGGCAGGGATTTTGAAAGTCGACTCATCAGGCAGCTCTTGGATCTATTGGGGATTCAGAAGTCAAGAACCTCCCCCTATCACCCTCAGGGTGATGCACAACCGGAGAGATTCAACCGTACTCTACTGAATAT
Organism: Nanorana parkeri; assembly: GCF_000935625.1. Lineage (NCBI taxonomy): Eukaryota > Metazoa > Chordata > Amphibia > Anura > Dicroglossidae > Nanorana > Nanorana parkeri. Next base: position 651,781 of record NW_017306646.1, on the reverse strand, counting down.
GTTGGGAACATTGTCTACCAAAGAGAAACAGCACTGGAGTCGACATATCTCTACCATTGTGCATGCTTACAATAGCACAGAAAGTGATGCTACAGGATATTCACCGTACCGCCTCATGTTTGGAAGAGAAGCCCGATTGCCAGTAGATATAGCTTTTGGCCTCTCCCTTGACCAGACGTCTATTGCTTCTCATCAGGGCTATGTGGATAGACTCAGGAGGAACCTGGCTTCTGCATTTGAGAAGGCCCGTTCGACCTCTGAGAGTAGAGAACAAAGAAACAAACGAAACTATGACCTGAGGGTTCGGGTACAGGACCTACAGCCAGGTGATCGAGTTTTGTTGAGAAATTTGGGTGCGTCTGCAAGACACAAACTAGCTGATAGATGGAGTTCTCAGATCTACATCGTCTGTAAACAATTACCTGGCCTGCCAGTGTACCAGATTCGACCAGAGGGAAAGACCGGGCCACTGAAGAATTGGCATCGGAATCATCTCCTACCTCTGAATGAAGCTGTACGGGTACCAGTTAGAGACGAGTCTTCTCCGCCCGTTCCATCCACTTCCCGTCAAGCACCGGTTACCCGGTCCCAACAGCCACCTTCTACAAGAGAGAGTGAGGATGACAGTGATGAGGAAGACGTGTGTCCGAGTTGGATGTGGCTATCTGAACCTATGGATGTCAATCCAACTATTATGGCTCCTGAGCAGGACTTGAGCAATTTGAGACCAGATGCCCCTGAATTTGTGCCTCAAGCAAACGAGGATATGCCCATGGAAGATAATTCTGTACCCTCTCAAGTGGAAAGTCTCTTGCCAGAAACCTCAGTGCTAGAGGATGCCCCTGTTCAGCCAGTCGAAGAGGAAACTGAATCCTCTCAGCCAACACTTCAAGTAGAAGAGGACTCCACAGATGAGGGCCCATCATGGCTTTTAGAATCAAGGTCCAAACGACCGGTGCGACCCCCTCAGAGACTCACTTATGACTCACCAGGGAATAGTACAGAGGAAGCTGTGACTACTGTGCGAAGATCACCCGAGGTGTCCACCCTGACCACAGAGGTATCAAAGGACTTGAGTCCAACCCAGGCCATCAGCACACCTTGGTGGAGGTTCCCTCTACTCACTCCACTTGCTAGACGCTGTCATGAACTGCATCTCTCTGCACGCAGTAAAGGTATTCAAGTGGCTTAGTATAAACTTTATATGTGCCTTTATACTGTATATGCTGTCTGTAGAGCTTACAAATACGGTTTACTCTTTGGAGGGACCCAAAGACTTTAAGTAGGGGGAGAATGTAGCCCTATTGTGGTGTCAGGTTCTTTAAGAGGAAAGATATTGCAGCTGCAGGTGGAGCCAGAGAGCACAGATTGTGGAGATTGTAGTACAGAGCAGATATATGGATACATTTCTACTGAAGAGGACAGAACTGCGTTTCCCAGGAGGCTGTGGGGAAGGAAACAGGAGGTTTATGGGTTGCCTCTGCGGAGCAGCCTCAGTCTGGGACAGCCATCTGAAGAGGACAGACCTGTGTTACCCTGTTTGGGTTAAGACTGTGTGCAATAGAGCTGTGTGGTCACCGCTGACATACAGGGACACACAGGCTCTGTGCAGCGGTGTACTGAGAGACTGACCTGAGTTGCTGAATCAGGAGGACCCGCTGAGTGTCTGAAGTGAGGACCGGTGATGTCGAGGCCTAGCCGCACGGCCGAACCAGCCACCGGGGTGATCCAGCCAGCCCAGTTGAGAGGGAGTAGCCAGATGGAGACGACCGAGATGACTGCCAGTCTCCTGAATGAGTGAAAACTTCTTACAAGGGACCCAGATGACTTCACCTCCCTCCCAGAGTCGACTAGAGAGAGAGAGGACACCCAGCTTCCACCAGCAGACTTCATCTCTTCCCATTTGATCTGAGGAGTGGTGAGAGGCCTTTGGCCGCAGTGACACCCTGTTTATTGTTCACATCTGCTATACAGCAAGGGCCCCAACGTTGGCTAGCCTAGGACAATACTACTGGCCAGTAGTTTAGCGGGGTATAGATACTTTTAAGTAAAGATATTAATGTTGATTGCATTAAATCTAAGTGTATTATCTGAGACATTCTGACATTGCAGGCTTTCCTGCATGCAATAGATTGCGGCTGCGTGTCAGATTGCCTTATCCTGTTATTGGTTGTATTACATGTGATTGGGGAGCCGTTAAGTGTTTGTTCTATTCCATAGTCATTAAATCTGTTATAAAACTTCACAAGGTGTGCTGGTGTGCTGTGGGTTCATTGCTTGTGGTGTGTCACAGAGGTGAAACAGAAGACCCGATCATCCAGCGGCTCCTTCGGGGGTGAGCGCTACACTTATGTACAGCTTGCCATATGGCATCAATGAATAAATGCTGTTTGAATTTAGCAATCTGGAACCATATTAGCTCACAAGACAAACAGAAAGTGCTCTTTCTTCATCCTCCAATGCAGTTCCAGGGAACACCAGCTAACAACCAAGGCTTCATCCTGCCCTTCCTCATAAACTATAGAAAAAAGTGTTTGCACATAGTTCTGGATCCAGTCAAAATCTTCTTTATTCAAGGCATATAACCAGACATAGCAGTCCCAGTAACGTGTTTCAGCCAAAAGAGGCCATAATCACAGCTGCTTGCTACATACCAAACCAAAACTTTTAAATGCCCCAACACAGGTGAAATGGGAGGGGATAACCCTAATTACCTTAAAGCTGTGCTAGGGTATTACCATTAAAAACATCATCCAGACAGACATTATAACATAATCCAAACATACAAAGACATAATGTGTTTGTTCATTTTGATTATGTTATAATGTCTGACTTTATATACAAAGATAAACAAATACATAATATAAGTCAACACAACAAAGATTATTAAAACAATCATGAATAGGTTAATTCAACCAGTTGCATTTACCTAGTTATGATTTAATTATAATCTTTGACTTATGCACCCTTGCTAAAAAAACAAAATACAATAAATTGGGCACCATATACAGTATAGATATCATAGCCTCCTCAAGATCCACTATATTTCAGTGCCGCTATATTAGAATCAATGAAAGCTGAATTGAAGAATAATGAGGACTAATGTTACATCTGTTTTGCATAGATTGATGTTGTCTGAAGAGTGGACGGTTCTGATTTTTGATACCAACAAAACATTTACCTCCCTATATTTTCCCATACTGCATTGGAAGCTTGAAAATGAATTTTACATTTCCAAGAATTAAAAAAAATGTCCATCCTTTGGGCATACATTCATGCATGAAAGTCAAGGTTCTTACTGGATCCATGATATCCAACATGTACCTCAGTGCAGTCCCTCCAAGTGACGAGTTTACAAATCAGATGTATCCTCAAACTGCCCATTTTTTGATTCTCCTAAATATCTGTATGCAGAGTTGGTTACCATAAAATGAATCATACCCTCAATCATGTTTACCTGGATTACTGGACTGTGTGGTTCTCTGCAGATCAGACACAATCAACCTTGAAATATTCAAGAAAACAAAAACATGTAAATTGCAGTTTCTCCTGATTTGATAAGTCGCTATGTTTCAGATACTGAGAATTACAACGCATATAGAGCAAGGAGAAGTGCTACTGTGCAGTATTCATATACACATAGCAAATAAGAACAGACGCTGAGAATTGCACCCAGCATACAAAACCAAAGAGGTGCTACTGTGTAGCAGGGAAGTGTGGTCAGGTGAGGCAGGTGAGCCAGAGCCTCATCTAGTATTATGGAGGAAAAAGCTGTAAGCTACAAGGCTGATCGGCTTCTAGCAGGTTACACAGTAGGGAAACCTATCAATGACAGAGTACTGCCTGTTAATTACAGGCAGCGCTGCATCCGGCTTTTGACAGCTATGTTAGGTTACACACAAGCGGGCTTCCCCACTGCTTTGTGTAACCTAACTTAATGAGGCAAGAGCTCTATGGATGTTAAGAGGCTTTAGCTCTGTGGATGGTTTGGACCAATGGCAAAGTGTCATTGGTCCAAGCTGTCCAATAAAAAAAACAAAAAACACTGTGGACATCAATGCTAGGTGCGGGGCTGGGGAATGCCTCACCCAGCATGGAAGGTACCGCACCTGACTGCTGTGTAGTGCCCATACAGAGAATAAGAACTGATGCTGAGAATTACACCCAGCCTACAGAACCAGAGAAGTGATACAATGTAATATTAATACATACAGAATAAGGACTGATACTGAGAATTGCTTGAAGCATGCAAAACACGTGGCACTGTACAGAATCTGTACATACAGAAAAAGAACAGATATTGGGAATTATACCCAGCATACAGAACAAGAAAAGTGGTACTGCGCAGCATCCATAAATAAGGAAAAAGAACAGATACTGAGGATACCCAGCATACATAAGCCATGAAGCAATACAACACACAAAAGCAAAAAAATCAATGTATATAACAAAAGTATTATTCTGGTTCAATATGTATAAGTGTTGTTAACCTTTTAGAAACAGTAACAAAACAGCAAAATACACATTTACTCCATGTTATATCTGAACATATACAGTATTCGGACTGTCTGTGGAATAGGGCTGGGTCAGGTGAATGAGAAGAACCAAGGGAGACTTGTACATCATGCAAAAACTGGGTGAGAAGGGTAAAAAAAAGAAAATCCTCCCTGAACTTTAGGGTGAGTTGACATGGTTATATAGGTCATTTTTAAAAAGTAATTTATGTTGAGAGCAGGAATTTGGAATTTTACTATGTGCCAACTTTCTATCTTTTATTGTATAGCCCCTATTTTTTTAACACAGTTCAGCTGCTCCCCATTTGCTTGGTTGTTGAACCCACAGTGCGCCTTCCTCATCACATGCACTTTACATAGGTATTTAATTCCCCTTGCTTTTCATCAAGCTCTTACTCACTGTTTTTCTATGAAACCAATAGTCAGTGGTTTCCGAGATTTTTTTCAAAACAATGCATTTTTATTACAAGCATATTTTTGTTCCAACCAATACTTTTTGACAGCTCAGATATAAATGTCCGACTCACTGCTATAAATATGCACCAAAGCAGAGCCTGCTCCTCTGAAGGGAAAATGATTTCTTTTGAAGAAGCACATTTTTATTTGAATCAACCGATTCCTGAACTAATATAAATATACATCCGTACTTCCTGTATAAATGATGGATATTTTATTCCACGAATCTCCCTGATTTGGATTTATTCCCAGTGACACGTGGAATGTCAGTTGAACTCAATTTGGGACAATAAACTTTTTTTGTGTTTGATTAACTCAGTTCATTTGAGTATCGTTAAAGGAGAATTCACCTGAAAACAAACATCTACATGCCTTAATTAGCAGATGAATACAAATCTATGTACTTGAGTCTATATATATTGTGGCAGTTCATGGCAATGCCACGGTGTAATATGGCGACTTTGGCACCCAGGACTCTCAACCAAAGGGGCTGAGAGGGTCCAGAATGTGAACCATGTAATAAGGAAGAGCCTGGCTTTTCAGGTTCTTCCAGGTTTTCCTAATTGTAGCTGGGATCTGGAGCTCTGGAGATCTCTTAGAGCTCTGGGTGGGATGAGATCTCCAGTCCTGGGACCAGGTGTTGCCAATGACCAGCCTGGGCTGATCAGGTGGCTGAGAGCAGCCTCATTAAGAAGCCAGCCCAGAGCTCAGGGAGAGTTGTGTGGGACTTGTGGGTGTGCAGGAGGCACACTCAGGTACGTGCTGGACGCACAAGGAACAGCCGGGGGAGGCTGGGAATGGTCAGGAAGGTCGGTGACCCAAGGGACCTGTTGGACACCGCTGAGAGAGTCCGTGATCCACTGATGGGAGAGCAGTGTGAGTATCACACAGAGGTGTGCTGAGAGGCTTAGAGCTGAGGAAAGCTACTAAGGACTGTATATGCTACAAAGGAGTGTATATGCTGAAGAAGGCTGATTATCATCTAATTATATATATATATATATATAAAATGTCTTTAAAAAAAGTAAGTACACCCCATTGAAATTGTTGACTTTTTCAACATCCTGTATTTAAAACGGGCAAACAGATGTTGGTAGAAATAGTGCCTACGTATAATAGTGATATACCTGAACAAGTGACACATACAATTGACATGGTATATAATTTTTTATGGTCTGAGGCTCTGATCGTACTTAAATGTCAGTGTTTTTGGGCATTTTGCAGGCTTTTTTAAGCGTGTTTGAGCATTTTTACTTGCCTCAACTCCCTTTTTGTCCAGCTTAATTAGGTGTTTTTGTAAGTGTTTTGTCACACATTTTTCAGCGTGTGCTGTCCTCCATTTTGTTCCACAGTGCTTTATTGCAGGAAGGCTGGCTCTTGTGCCACAATCGCACAACAAAACACAAAAAAATGCTTGTGTTGCACGTTTCCAGGCATTTTCCAATGAAGTCTATGGAGCCAAAAGCAAAGAAATCTGCAGAAAAAGTAGCCCATGTACTTTTCAGACATCCCAACCTGCAAAACCTTATTTCAGGGAGGTTCTCGTCTCATTTCATGGAGGTGCCCTTTCTGTGTTTTTTTTTGTTTTTTTTCAGCGGCCGTCATCAGAATGTAAAATAAAAACAGAGCCGGGAAAGGTTTACTCTGAGTAAACCTTTCCGGGAGGAAATGTTGCTTTCCCGGGCGGCCGGGAGCCGCTATCTAATAACGGGAGACTCCCGGAGCTTTGGGATGTCTGACTTTTTCAAGCAACAGGTGTTTTGCTGCAAGCAACATAACACTCAGGTGTGAACAGGGGCCATAGAAAACAAATGGAATTCCTTGTTTTTAACATTTTGAAGCTCCGAGCTTTGAGTTACAATATGCCAAGGTGTGAACAGGGACTAAATGAACAGAAATGTAGATTTGTCATATGGAGAAAGTAAGTATACCCCTACAAAATACAATCTGGTGTTCCAGATTAGGTGCCACCAGCTAGAACCTGCATGGGGACTATACAGGTAGAGCCTGTTTTAGCCCATGTCTTCCTGCCTCCCATACAATGTGAGCTTTGCAGGAGGCGGGCGTCTAAGCAGTGCTGGGGCTGAGAAGGCTGCATGGAGACAGAGCAGCTAGCAGGGGCTGGGGAGGGCTTGTATTCTTGTGAGTGTGCTTCTATTTTTAGTCCTACATCCAGCACCTTAAAATTCTGGAACCCAGCGCCTTACTAATTCTGGAGTCCAGCGTTCCGTTGGGGGTCACCACAACTTGGCAAATGTTATCAATGTGGTCCCGGCCCTGAAGAGGTTGAGAACCACTGAACTAGATGAACCTCTGTGTTTTTTCAACCTTATTAACCATGTACTATGTAACTATCAATTGTAGTGAAATCAAAATCCATAAATATTACAATATACAATATGTCCATAGTTAAACAAAGTGTTCAATCAAAAAAATTAAAAATAATGTAAAGTAATCTTGTGGAGCAAAAAAGGGCTTTCCAGTGCATTGTATGACTTCTGCCTTCTATATGCAAAAATAGCCGTGTCAGTACACACCACTGTGCTTTCTAATCCAAAGAAACACACTCACAAGATCTATAGGGTTACCCTGCATAGGATAAGCCACGTGCACTTAATTATGTTTCATTATGTTTGTCTCCCAGAGTAATAGGCACTTAAAATCTATCTTTCTTCACTTCAACTTTCAATCAGTATATACTCAAATAGAAGAGATAAATACCTCCCATTACGTAGTATTTCTCATACACTTTATTAAAATAATTAAAAATTCACTTACAAACAATTGCAGTTCAATCACAGATATCTTTAAACTCCACAAGCCAGCAGCGTCTGGAAACGTTCATATGCCCCGGCAACTGACGCATTTCGTCATAGGACCTCCAAAGGATTTAATTATTTTAATAAAGTATAAGAGAAATACTATACAATGGGAGGTTTTTATCTCTTCTATTTGAGTGCAGTACAGGTTTAATACAATTTGTTTAAGGAGTATTTTCTCCGTTATTCTGCTCATAAGCAAACACAACGGGGAAAATCTATAGCTCGGTTAAAAGGTGAATTTAGCTATGTAACTATGCATGTTGTCATCATGCCAAGATCAACAGAACTCTTCTAAGGCCCTCAGAAAATAAAGTTGTGTATTCTTATGAGTCTGGAAATGAATTTAAGAAGATCAATTATTCCATTGTAAAGAAAATATTCTAGAAGTGGCGTGGATTTAGAAACAACTGTTAATTGGTCCAGGACCTGCAGGACCAGCATATTCAACCCAAGAGCTGGCCATTTAAAGCTAGAAAAGTTCTCCATGATCCTCAAAATGTATCTTGCAACAGCTGGGGTCAAAGTGCATGTGTCTATAATCGGAAAGAAATTCAACCTGCATTAGAGGTGTATTAAGAAAAAGCCTTTGCTGTCATAAAAGATATTAGAGCAAGATTACAGCTTTCCATTGAACATGCAACATAGCAAAGACCAGACCTTCCGGAACAATGTGCTTAAGACGGATCATTTAAAGACAGCGTTGTTCGGTACAGTGGCCAAAACGTTTGACGTCTGAACCATATACAGAATGCCTGCAAGAGGTCATTTCTACTACAGTACTTCCTTTATTCACAATACACCATTAAATCTATTTATATTTTTGTTAAATACATTATTGAAAAGGCAGTTTCTTTTCCTTGTACTATTTTTGTGTGTTATTCAAGTATATTAACACTAACTATAGCTAATGATTGAATGAAGATCTAATGGTTGTCTGTTTAAACATGTTAAAAATATCAACAATTTCCATGGGGTGTGTTTATTTTTTCACAACTGTTAATATGTGTTATATTTTTATACGTGGTTGCTCAAATGTCAGAACTATGTATATCAATTTATCAGTTAAAATTTTTAGATCAGATTGATATCAAAATGTAATTGTAATTGATATACAAAATATCGGATTACAAAAGAGAAAACAATGATAATATGTTTAAAAAATGTCAGTATGTCAATTTAGATAAAACAGCAAATCTAATTTTAAAGATGCAAAAAGGTTCTGAGGTGGTCACATAACCTTATTGCCTATATAAACATCTACTGTACATTCATATATCAGAATATGGCACGCAAGCCCACAGTAACATAATGTAATACCTCACTGAATAGCTGGATACTATGAAAACAATAATTACACAGAAAATATGTCCACAGCTCTGTTAGTGAGTAATTGTGTGCTAAATTGAAACTGTTAATACAATCTCTTCTGCACCATTGCTCCTAATGTACTGGGGATGTTTATCCCCTTTTCGACAACAGGCTCTGTACCAGCTCTGTGGATGCCCTTGGGTCCTGAGCAATTTTGGTGGATTGAGTCAATATGCATATAGAGACCCAAGGCTAAACTCCTGCATACAAAATAATTATGGATTTTGCTTTCTAGTTTGATTTTGTATCTACTGCAGTTTGGTGGTCTTAGTACACAGTATAATTGGATTTATTTGTATAATAAAGTTGACCTATCAATAACTTTACAAGCCCATCTAATACATTTTTAATATATCACGAAATACAGCAACATACATTTTTTTTTTAGAAAAGGAACTTTTTATTATACAAATTTGAGCCCCAGGTAAGTGAGTGTGCCTGGGCTGGGAGGTGCAGGGTGGGTATATGATGTCATGAGTCTGCTGTAGGCAAAGGAAAGCATTTCCTCAGTCTACCTTTACCCATTCAAATCTCTTTGTCATTCTCTAGCAAGTTACAAGGTGAGAGGCAGAAGGATGGGGATGTTTAAGACAGGATGTACAGTATATTAACAGTAAAAAGACTACTGCATAGGCATTGAGATATGCTCATGAATACGTCATGTCTGGGTCAGCATCTAAGGTTTGGAAGTGAATACTGACCCTGGATGATGCCTGATCAAAGATCATGCCTGACTTCCTGGAAGAACGGAAGATGAAAGCATTGTCAGATGCAGTACTGTTATCTCTGTGAGAAATAATAAATAACTGCAAATGTAAACTCCTTTGGTTATATCCGCGGTTCTCAACCTGTGGGTCGCAACTCACTGTTGAGGGGGTTGCAGCATCCACTTCTGCTGGGCTAGGTGAGAGGCTCCTCTGCCTCCTCCTAGCGCAGCAGTGTGTCACGGCCGCCGCCGTCACCAGCCAGCGAGGAGGGAGGATGCAGCAGCCAGCCGCTCCTTCGTTGGGCCAATTGCATTCCAGGGTGGAGCGCACGCTCGTCACTTCCGGGTTTCGGGACCGTGTGCTTTCCACCGTGGAACGCGGAAGTGCACCAATGCGTGCCTCGGCTCCTCCTTCACTTCTGAGCCCTATTTAAACACCCAGATGAGACAGCATGGCGTTCCAATATTGAGTCAGAACGCCTGCTGTCTCCTGGGACCCTCCAAACTACAGACTGTGCCTCCAGCTTATCAAAAACTACCCGGACACCACCAAGGACCCCCAGCTACTCCCATACCGGCTTATGCTCCAAAGCGCAAGTACTCTTAGTGCAGTTGCACACCATAAACATTCAAACTGTCTCTGAGTATACTGCAAGCTTAACTACAATACTGGGGGACTGTTCATTGCTACTGTTGTAGATAACCTTCTAGATCCTGCTAAATCATTGACCATTGAAGTTATCCATTGCTCATCCAATAGCACACTTAACGTTAACCCTTGCCACTCTGTTACTAAACCTGAGGCTGTGATGAAAGGTACCCTAACTCTCAGTTCACATAGAGAGTGAAACCAGGGTACCAGACCTGAGAAGCCTCCGCAGCTGTGATCCTCGTGACCATTATCCACACAGGCGTGACAGAATATTGGAACCCATTAAAAATGGATCCAGCGGAGCTTGCAGAGCATCTTGTTGGCCTTTCTCAACGGGTTGACACCCTCACAGCCTCCATGCATGAGCTTCGGGTGGAGAACGAGGCTCTCCGCATGCGTGCAGCCCAGAATGCGGCCCCTCCCTGAGAGCGTCCAGAGCCCAAGGTCTGCCCTCCGGAACCATTCTCAGGTGACAGGAAGGTCTAACGCCAGTTTGTTAGTTCCTGTCTATTGATGTTTGAACTACGGCCACGCACCTACCACTCTGACAGGGTAAAAATACTCACCCTAATCTCATACCTAAAGGGTGAGCCCAGAGCATGGGCTGAGACCTACCTCGAAGAGGAGGGGGAGCTGCTGGGGTCCTTCGACGGTTTCCTGGACGCCATGTCTCTCCTATATGAGGATCCCTGCAAACAGCTGACTGCTGAGAATGCCATCCGAAACCTCAAGCAGGGAAGGAGACCGGTTGAGGACTACATCTCAGAGTTCAAGCGCTGGAGCAGGGAGACCCAATGGAACAACATCTCACTCCGGAATCAGTTCCGCTTAGGTCTATCCGATGCGATGAAAGACGAGATTGCTCGCATGAAATTACACACATCCCTAGATGACCTCATCCAACAATCGGTAGCTATTGACCGTCGTCTCCGTGAAAGAAGGGCGGAACGGGGCTACTCCTACAGTCCAGCTCCCTCTAGGAGTGCCAGACCACCCCCGAAGGAAGAGGCAATGGACATAGGGGCGATTAGGGGTCCTTTGCCCCACTCCGAAAAAGAAAGAAGGAGAGCTCAAAACCTCTGCCTCTACTGCTCAGGGCCTGACCACTCGGTCGCCACCTGTCCACTCCTCAAGAGGAAGGCAGAAGGTAATGTTGCACCCATTTGTAAGGTCGACCATTATGAATCCCTCTCTAACCGCTATATTCTCATTCCTCTCACCCTACAGTGGGACCACGAGAGGATAACCGTTGACGCCATGGTGGACACGGGGGCTTGCGGCAATTTCATCAATTCACAAATTGTCGAAAATAATAAAATTCCACGTGTGATCAAGCATATTCCGTTGTCTGTAACCTTTATTGATGGGTCATCCTCCTCCTCAGGACCAGTGACCTCTCAAACTCAACCTCTGTTGGTGACATGCGGCGATGGGCATACCGAATGCATGGTATTTGATATCTTGAAAGAGAGATACATATCGGCTCCGATCCTTCAACTGCCCAACCCCGACTGTTACTTCGTACTAGAAGTAGACGCCTCCCACTTCGCCTTAGGGGCAGTACTCTCCCAAAGAGTCTCCCCATCAGAACCATTGCACCCTGTTGCTTTCTTTTCCAGGACTCTAACACCGGCTGAGAAGAATTACCCCATTGGTGAAAAGGAACTACTAGCCATCAGGGATGCTTTGGCGAACTGGAGGCACTTATTGGAGGGTTCCCTACACCCTATCACCATCCTCACTGATCATCGCAACCTGCAATACTTGAAGACCTGCAAGACCCTTTCCGCACGTCAGGTTCGTTGGAGTCTTTTCTTCGATCGCTTCGATTTCCACATCACATACCGTCCAGGACCACAGAATAAGAAGGCCGACTCTTTATCCCGCATGAACGAAGATGACGACGCTGAGATCCCTCCTATCTCCATCATTCCCCATAACCGCTTCATCGGCTCAACCACGTGTTTCAAACAACTACTCCTCCAGAGCATCTCTCAGGATCCATCCTCCCATCCCTCTGGTCTCCGTCAGGATTCCAATGGCCTCTACCGCTACAACGATAAGATCTATGTACCTTCTCCATTGCAAATCCTGGTGATCAAACAACACAATGACTGTCCCCTGGCAGGTCACCCAGGTGGTGCAAAGACCCTAGATCTAGTGAAGAGGAACTACTGGTGGCCAGGGATGGCCAAAACTATAAAAGAGTACGTTGCCACCTGCGAGACTTGCACTACTAGTAAACATTCCAGAAGACCGCCCTATGGTTTGCTTGCCTCCCTACCTATACCAACCTGACCATGGGAGGCCGTTAGTATGGACTTCATAGTCGACCTGCCTAGGTCAGAAGGTGCCAACACCATCATGGTCACAGTTGACATGTTGACAAAGATGGCTCACTTCACCCCTCTGAAAAAACTACCAACGGCAAAAGAGACCGCACACGCCTTCGTGACCCACGTACTTAAGCTCCATGGGTTGCCCTCTCGGATCATCTCGGATAGGGGGAGCCAGTTCGTTTCCAGGTTTTGGAAAACCCTCTGTGAGGCTTTGCACATAGACCATCGCATGTCCACTGCCTACCATCCCCAAACCAACGGGCAAACGGAACGCGTTAATCAGTCACTTGAGCAGTACCTCCGATGCTACTGCACCCATCTCCAGGACAATTGGTCCTCCCTACTGCCTCTCGCTGAATTTTAGTGATCAATCCCAACGCTGTCAGACTGAGACTACCTCCGGACTGGAAGATACACCCTTCTTTCCATGTTTCACTCCTCAAACCCTTCAAGGCCAGCCCGTTCCCCGACAGGGGACCAATCCCTGCACCTCCAGTCGAAGTGCAGGGGGAGGTGGAGTACGAGGTGGAGAAGATCCTCGACTCCAGGAAACGTGGTTCTGGTCTCCAATACTTGATACGATGGAGGGGGTACGGACCTTTTGGACGACTCCTGGGAGGACTCCTCGGACGTCCACGCACCCCGTCTGATTAGAATTTTTCACCGCAGGTACCCTGACCGGCCTTCTCATGGCAGGAGCCCCGGAGGTGCTCCCTTGAGGGGGGGGGTTCTGTCACGGCCGCCGCCGTCACCAGCCAGCGAGGAGGGAGGATGCAGCAGCCAGCCGCTTCTTCGTTGGGCCGATTGCGTTCCAGGGTGGAGCGCACGCTCGTCACTTCTTGGTTTCGGGACCGTGTGCGTTCCACCGTGGAACGCGGAAGTGCACCAATGCGTGCCTCGGCTCCTCCTTCACTTCTAAGCCCTATTTAAACACCCAGACGAGACAGCATGGCGTTCCAATATTGAGTCAGAACGCCTGCTGTCTCCTGGGACCCTCCAAACTACAGACTGTGCCTCCAGCTTATCAAAAACTACCCGGACACCACCAAGGACCCCCAGCTACTCCCATACCGGCTTATGCTCCAAAGCGCAAGTACTCTTAGTGCAGTTGCACACCATAAACATTCAAACTGTCTCTGAGTATACTGCAAGCTTAACTACAATACTGGGCGACTGTTCATTGCTACTGTTGTAGATAACCTTCTAGATCCTGCTAAATCATTGACCATTGAAGTTATCCATTGCTCATCCAATAGCACACTTAACGTTAACCCTTGCCACTCTATTACTAAACCTGAGGCTGTGATGCAAGGTACCCTAACTCTCAGTTCACATAGAGAGTGAAACCAGGGTACCAGACCTGAGAAGCCTCCGCAGCTGTGATCCTCGTGACCATTATCCACACAGGCGTGACACAGTGTCAGTCAGCGGGAAGACAGCAGAGGCTGTGAATATAAAAGTGCCGCTATACACACTCCCTGGCCGCTGCAGCAACATCTATTGGCCGGGGCACGTGTACAGCAGGGCTTTTCAATTCACAGCCGCTGCTGTCTTCCTGCCTCCTATACAATATGAGCTCTGCAGGAGGCGGGCGTCTAAGCAGTGCTGGGGCTGAGAAGGCTGCATGGAGACAAAGCAGGCAAGCAGGGGCTGGGGAGGGCTTGTATTCTTGTGAGTGTGCTTCTATTTTTTAGTCCCAAGTCCAGCGCCTTACTAATTCTGGAGTCCAGCGCTCCGTTGGGGGTCATCACAACTTGGCAAATGTTACCAAGGGGTCCCGGCCCGAGAAAGGTTGAGAACCACTGGGTTATATGAAGGGGGCAAAGGGTGTGTATAGTAACCCAACAGGATTTTTCCTCACACATACCAATAGAAGTCCTGTCCAACCATTCTATATGCTAGGAGCTTTTGTTCAGTACAATTCCTTTGATGTTCTGGTCAATGGGTTTTTCTAGTTTATGTTGACTATGTTAGAGGTATGGACTGGTCTGGTTGATTGTTGAGTGGGGAGAAACACTTTTGCTGTCAGAGCTGTTTTAGCCAGTGAGATGCATTTCTCCAGCTCTCTGTGTGTGGCCTGCCATGTGCTGGTTTGGCCCACCACCTATTCCTGGTTACCTCTGAACTTTGAAAATCAGCAGAGGGGTGCTGGGTGCTGAAACATTCTCTACCTCTCAGCACTCTAAACTGAAATAGCCAGTACTGTCAGGTTATATCTGCCCACTGTAAAAGTAAATTACTAGCCTTGTTGAAGAAACAGAGCGGCTTGGGGGTGTGTGATCAGGTAAATGCGGTTACATTTTACTTCCACTGCAAGGACCACCAATGCTAGGGAGTTAGATTTCAGTTCCATTCCACTGACTGGGGGGGATAGTTATATACTGGGGGGTTTACATTTTACTGCATTGACCACCAACTTGGGGGCGGGGTTGCAAAAAACTGCCCCTAACCACTAATGGGACATGATTAAATAGCACTGCTACTGAGCATAAATGCAGTTGGGGTGGAAATCAAAGGTTGCCATACACTAGTAGTAGATTTCCAAACAAACGTTCGTACGAAAGATCTGACTTCACAACCCAATAACGACATCAGCAACTTGACGAATTTCGATCAAAATTTCATTTAATTGCTCGATGTGACCCTATGAACTAATAGAAAGTCAAACAAATGTTCTTTTGTATGCAAGTTCTGTTGAAAATGTAAGCAGTGTATGGAGCTTAACAGTACTGACACCAATGCTAAGGGTTATTATTGTGGTCACTAACACCAATGATGAGGGATTTTATTGAGGTCAGTGACACCCATGCTGGGGTTTATTATTGTGGTCACTGACACCAACGCTGGTGATCATTATTGCAGTCACTGAGGCAATGCTGGGGGTTAATTTTTGAGTCACTGAAACCAGTGCTGAGTATTATTATTTGAGTCACTGACACCAATGTTCGAAGTCATTATTGCAGTGATTAAAGCCAATGTAGGAGGTCATTATTGCAGTCACTGATGCCAGTCGTGACAGTTATTATTGCAGTCACTGATGCCAGTCGTGACAGTTATTATTGCAGTCACTGATGCCAGTCGTGACAGTTATTATTGCAGTCACTGACACCAACATTGGGGGTTATTATGGCTTCTACTGACAGTGTGCAGTGTGGTACATTGCAAAAAATGTAGCAGAACTAAAACTGCGTTACAGCCCATTATTTTGAATAAGCTGCCTAACTCAACACGGTACACCTCAACACAAGAAAATGTGCTGCTATTTTGTGGACCTTTGGAAGGGCGTCTATTTTTTTCAGGTAGACCACCACTGTGCTAGAACATGTAGAGGATGGTAGGGTCCCCCATCCCCCCTCCCCGGCTTACGGACTCACCGTGAATCAACGCCGCCCGCCGTCTGCACGCAATCAACGCCGCCCTCCGTCTGTACGCGCCGTCACGCCGTCCACTCTTCAGGCCGACGGTCCGCGTCATCCCATCCGTGATCCGCGTGAGTTGTATCACCCGAGGTGCCGCTCTCTGCGAATCTGCCGCTCCAGGCAAACGCCTTGTTTGCCTCGCGGCAGATACGCCCCTTGGTAGGGAATGCTTAAAACCTTAGATGAACAGGGACATTGCTGGGCATTTTGACAGAGAGAGCTCACTGTTATAGAATCTAAGACAGGAGCTGATTCAGCCCACCAGGCTCCATACAGACTTAGGTTTGTGTCCTAGAACATTTATTATTTGCAAAATCCTTCTAATGTTATTCTAAGTTTAAACTAACAGGCAAGGGTACCGTATGAACCTCTATTAGGTACCGTTGCACTAGAGAAAACATAAAACTGTTTACATGACAGTCTGATAGAGGTATGTGAACAGTATACATGTTTGTTTTTACTCAGACAAATTTAGCGGCAAGGATATATCATTGTGCAGTCAGCCATTATGACCCCTATGCTACCCGGCCCCATAGTGGTCACTTCTATACTTCCGCTATGCCCTTGTTTTGCAATCTGCATATGTGCAATGCAACAGTCATAAGAAAATACAATACTTATACACAGTTTAAGAATTTCTCAGTTCAAAAAATTTTACAGTTGTAAGTACAGAATTCCCAGGCCAAAATGATTCAAATACATTAGTGAAAAATAAATGGAAGCCTATAAACTACAATATATTTTCATTATGCTGAGTTGCAACAATCAGTTTGTAACTTAGTTTTGAAGTAAATGCATCTTTAAAATGGCAGTGACAGGACGGTTAGGCTGAAAAGAGATAAAAAATAAAATAAAAACAGGGCTCCTAACAGCAGCAAAAGATATCAGGATACTAAAATAAGCAGCAGCTGCTTGCAATAGATTGCTTGCAGAATGCATTAAATGGGAATCTTTGGCTGCCCAGTCAGACTGTCTGCAGAACAGTTATTAATCACCCATGTCACAATCCCTAATCCTATTCAATGGAAAAGAAAGGTGAGAGCCCACAGCCCCCGTCCAATGCAATTAGCATTGATTGTGCAGAGTGCAGAGCTCTGCTTTGACAGAGACGAGTTAACAGAGTCTCCAGGAGAAATAACCCCTTTCTCAGACACTGTTGCAAGAACATATGCCCCATGGTGTACAAGGCGAGAGGGCATTACCATACTAAAAGCCGGTTCTGCCAACACAGGCTGCTCTTGTCTTTAGCTGAACCAAGATGGGTCACATATGCTTGCTGTTGGCAAGAAGCAACATTTTTACTAAGCTAACATAACTTTTTATAGTTCTTTAGCGCCATTTTGAAGAAAAGCCAATTTCCTTTATAATCCCCACCTTCCAAAGCTCCTTGTGGCAGGCCGCTATTGTTTGCTATGCTTGGGGAACTGCAGTCCAATGCCTGGAGAACTGTAGATACCCAAAGAGAACCAAACCATTATATTTTATGGGCACATAATTCCCAAACTACAGCTCCTAGTTCTGGTAAGAACAAGAAGCTAAGGAAAAGGATACTGTATGGATTAGTGACACAAAGAACACTAACAGTATTCATGGAAATCTCACGTAAACAACAAGTACACAAAGGCCTTCTTCAAATAATTTCTAAATTACTGCTAACACTGTCCTTCCTTCTGGAGGGTGGCTACTTTAATTCCTCATAATCCCTGTGTGTGTTGTAGAAGCCACTGCTCCATGATGGTCAGTATCTCCCTCCCATGATGGTCTTCAATCTCCCATTTCATTTACTAATTTGTTTTGAGATTGTAGTTCATCACGGGAGTGGGCTTGGGGCGGTAACTACTTTACAACACACACAGGGACTATGGGAAAGAAAGTAGCCACCCTCCAGAAGGAAGGACAGTGTCAGCACCAAATCAGAGATGATTTGAAGATCTACAGCCGAGTGATACACAAATAAGATACATTTTTGTTAATAATTAAGATACTTGAATGCATTTGACTCTTCCATATTTTTGGGATTGCATTAAATGTAGAGATTTGTAGATTAGCCACCAGAGGGCGTGGTCAGTGGCTCGCTGCAGTTACTTTCTCATTCGCTCTCACTACCTTAACAACTAATAAAATAAGATATCCATCACACATGCAGTGCATTATTTTCAGTAAGTTTCAGTCAGAATCGCATACTAGACCTGTGCAAATGGTAAAAAAATCATTTTGGACAAAATTAACAAAAACTAACTACAATTTTATTCATTTTGTCAAACAAAACAAATGTATATGCTATTTCGGATTCTGAGGAAACGAACTACTGAATCTGAAACCGCACATATAAAAAAAAGAGCGCTGGGCAGCCATATCAGCCCCTGGAGCATTCTAGTCATGCGCGCCGTCATCCCTGTGGTGGGGTGCATGATGCCACATGATGCCGTGCGTGGACGGTGTTGGGTGACATCACACACCTGTTGGGCACCTCCACCTTGGTATACACCAAGATGGAGGCGCCCATACTGCCATGTGGCGTCCTGCACCCCGCCTCCAAGATGGTGGCACGCATGCGCAGAATGCGCCAGTGGCCAATATTGCAGCAGAGCGTTCTCTTAACAAATTACTATGAGCGCCCATATATGTTTTTTGTATATTCGAGCATATAATAATTTGTTCATTCGGATTCAGATGATGTGCCAAATCAACGGAATCTCTTTGATTTGCAGGTTTGTCCGAATCCCAATGCACAAGTCTACAGCATATGTAATCAGCAAATTTAGTTACCCCTACTCGCATAACTATAATCTTAAAATGTATATACAAGAAAACATAAAACATTAACTCATATGCTGATTTATATTGATCCCTTTCCGCACAAGCATTGCCAGACCACTTGAATATCCTTTGTTTACCTGGTTTTCATATCTGTTCTTCATAGCATGCAGGTAAGCCCCTTTAAAGTGAACTTGTCACTTTGCCATTGACATTAAAATATGTACATACAAGTAGCAAATATGCTTTAAAACACACTCTCACTGACCTCTGTAGCTGTGGGTACTGTGGAGTAATTAATCTTTAAAGTCATAATAAAGAGCCTGAATTTGGGTTGCAGATTTATGAACATCTTTTAGCACCTGATGTTTATTACATTAGAAGGTTGGAAATCTGCCAAGTCCATGCTGCCCTGGGTAGCAAGAAGAGATGAGCTGCAATGTCAATGCTTCTATTGTAAATGTTGAGAAGTACTTTATCCACCGTGCCTACAGCTGCAGCAATCAGTGAGGGTTTGTTTTAAAGCTCATTTACTGCTGCTTAAACATATTTAAGTATTTTAATGTCCATAGCCTGGTCACAGGTTCATTTTAAAGGCAACATCATGCAGTTTTAGTAGAACTGGTTGTGAATTTGTAGCTTGCCCAGCCCAGTCAGGTTTTAAAAACTCAGTTGTGAGTCAAAGCATCAGGTTTTCTTTTGTTTGTTGAAATCATTTAGAATAATGTAGGATGAGCTTTTTTCAAGCATTTAGCAATACCTTAGAGGATACATGTACACAAAGAAATATGGAGGCTGTCATTGCTGACCTGTCTAGCTGCCTTTACTTTAATACATTGTCATCCACTGATAAAGAACAATCATGTAGCCATTAAAGTCAAAACTCCTGCTATGTATTCTGGTTTTGGGTCAATGATTCAGAAAAATTTAGATATAAATAAATGTGTGACAGCCAGGCAACTAACATTTTCACATGAAGGTCTACAATGGGATTGTTTCCATAACCCACCTGCACTCCTTACAGTCCTACAACTTTGCAATATTAGTGGTAGTGATGGGCTCGATGTTTCGAGTCGAAATGTGAGTTTGACTCGAACATCGCCAGGCGAATACACACGAACTGCCAGGATGTTTGGTGGGCTCTTCGGAAAGGGGTGGTGGAGGAGCCCGCTCATCCCCCCCCCTTTCCTGCCCTGCCAGGCCTGTGCTCGGATCAAGGGTCTGGTTGGGAATTTTACGGAGGACCACACCCCAGTTTTTTCGGGTGGGTTCTTCCTTAAAATTCCTACCAGACCTTAAGGGCCTGGTATGACTTTGAGGGGGAACACCACGCACTTTTTTCTTTTTGCATGGGGTCCCTCCTAACATTCCTACTAGAACTTAAGGGCCTGGTTTGACTTTTTGGGGGAACACACACATTTTTTTTTAAATGGCTGGCTGTCACACATTTATTTATACCTACATTTTTCTGAATCACTTATCCCAAACAAGAATACATAGCAGGAGTTTGACTTTACTCGCTACATGATTGTTCTCCAGTTTAACTGCTGCTTGGTGAGTGATTTATATTGTATACACCTATATATTTTTTATGCCAATTTTGTTTGGAATGTTTTGAGAGAAATAAGCTACTCATAGTGTTTTTATATCAGTATGTATTATGTACATTAGTTTTTCCAGATATCAATAGCCTTTATTCCGTCTATTATTATTTATGAGAGGGACCTATAGGGTGCTTGTAAAGAGTTAGTCCAGATAACAAAAGTGATTTTAAGGGCTTCCTATGTTTATTCTTTATCAACCACAAAAACAAAAAGAGTTCCCCTCGCAAGGGTCTGTGTCAGCATAATCCAGTACACACAAAAACATTTAGCCTCTTGAGTAGCTATGAGAGATTTGGGTCAGCTTAGACCTGCAGGCTGTTCCAGCACAGCCTACATGCGGTATCCCACTTTTCTCTCACCCAATCAGCAGTGGCTGGGGAATGCAGTGATGAAATGCAGTTTCGTAATTTCGTAACCTTATATGGCCACATGGCTATGTTTGGTCAACACAAGCATCCCGTGCAGCTATGGGGCGAAAAATGTCCCAACCCGCAGCTGAATGGGTGGGAGGTCCATGTAGCTTCCTATTTTGGAGTAACATTTTAAGAGTTCAACTTTTTATGAATATCATAACAGATTCTTACAAGGGTACTCATTGTCAAAAAGAGCTAAGAGATTGAATGATTTCTATTTACTAAATAGCTAGTAAAAAAAGACATATCACACTATGGAAAATTAAGCTATATAAATCTTTAATAGTAATGATTGTTTTTAAAAAGTACACCAACTTTGAGTTTTGTTCAGCATTTATCATGTCCTCATTATTCCTCTATCTACTAAGTGGCTTTGTAATTGACTGAGAGATCAATATCTATTTAAATTCTTTTTATAATTTTCTTTTAAACACAAGCATCCCGTTCCTTTGTTCATGTGCAGCTATGGGGCGTAGAATGTCCCGACCCGCAGCTGAATGGATGGGAGGTCCATGTAGCTTCCTATTTTGGAGGAGTTCAGGTTCGTACCACGTTTGGTCCAAACCTGAGCTCATCCCTAGTAGACAACTGAGAATTTAGGTTGGCTCTCATAAATAAAAGATCTTTATTTCTTTAAATATTCCGTGTAAAAATTGTTTCTCTCCCGTTCATTGAAGGACACAGGGCAACAGATCGTAGATCCTGAATGGTAGGGTATATTGCCACCTGCAGGAGTAGGACGCTAGGCACATAACAAAAAGACAAGACAGCCTAGGGGCGGCCCCTGCTGGTGGCCCAACCCCTCACTTGCTGACAAGTCTCCAGTTTTTTGCCTAGCGTCAGGAGTAAGGAGCTAAAAAATTTTCTCTGAAGAATTTTTTTCCTTTCTTCCGTTTGACTTGATTTTTCTTCTAGCAAGTGTCCCCAGGGTGACAGGCTGGATGATTGTAGATCTGTCGTCCTCGTGGCCCCGGATTGGCCTCGGAGGGCGTGGTACTGGGACGTGGTTCAGCTAGTGGTGGACGCCCCGTGGCGCCTGCCTCTGCGCCCCGATCTTCTGTCCCAGGGTCCTGTGTTCCATCCTTCTTTACAGTCGCTGAATTTGACGGCGTGGCTGTTGAGAGCCAGGTCCTGAAGGAACGGGGGTTGTCCGAAGTGGTCATTTCCACTATGCTCAGGGCGCGCAAAGCGGTTTTCTAGGAAAATTTGCCATCGCACGTGGAGGGCCTATTTTGCCTGGTGTGAGGCTGGGGCCCTGTCCCCGCGTTTATTCTCCATCAGCAGAATCCTTGCGTTCCTGCAGCGCGGGGTGACTTAGGGGCTGGCCTTGAGTACTGTGAAGGGCCAAATCTCTGCCTTGGCGGTGCTTTTCCAGCGGCCTTTGGCGTCTAATGCTCTGGTTCGCACTTTTGTTCAGGGGGTGATGCATTGCTCTCCCGGTGCGCACGCCTTTGGCTCCGTGGGATTTGAATCTCGTGCTTTCCGTGTTGCAGGACTCCCCGTTTGAACCTCTTCGGGAGATTCCGCTTATATCTTTATCACAGAAAGTGGCCTTTTTGGTGGCCATCACTTCCGTTCGGCGGGTGTCGGAGTTGGCTGCCTTGTCCTGCAAGTCCCCGTTGCTGGTTTTGCATCGGGACAAGGCGGTTCTCCGTCCTCGGCCGGCGTTCCTGCCGAAGGTTGTGTCGGCATTCCATCTGAATGAGGACATTGTCTTACCTTCCCTGTGTCCGAAGCCGGTTCATAGGAAGGAGCGTGCGCTCCACTGTTTGGATGTGGTTCGCGCTCTTCGTGTTTATTTGGAAGCTACGGTTTCTTTCCGCGAGACCGACTCCCTGTTCGTGCTCACGGAGGGTCCTCGTAAGGGTCGGGCCGCGTCGGCGGCTACCATCTCTAGGTGGATTCGTAATGTTGTGACTCAGGCGTACGCCGTTAAGGGGCGTGAGCCTCCATTTCCTGTTACTGCCCATTCTACTAGGGCTGTTGGGGCTTCCTGGGCTTTCCGCCATGGGGCCTCTGTTTCTCAGGTTTGTAAGGCCGCTACTTGGTCTTCTGTTCACACCTTTGTTAAATTTTACAAGGTGGACGTGTTCGCATCGGCGGATGCTGGT
>NW_017306646.1:591205-627618 GCF_000935625.1 Nanorana parkeri | reverse complement strand
GTCCCTACCATTCAGGATCTACGATCTGTTGCCCTGTGTCCTTCAATGAACGGGAGAGAAAATAGGATTTTTGTACTCACCGTAAAATCCTTTTCTCTCCGTTCATTGAAGGACACAGGCCCCGCCCTCTTTTATGGGGTGTGCACTCCTAACTGCTTGTTACTTACTGGAGACTTGTCAGCAAGTGAGGGGTTGGGCCACCAGCAGGGGCCGCCCCTAGGCTGTCTTGTCTTTTTGTTATGTGCCTAGCGTCCTACTCCTGCAGGTGGCGATATACCCTACCATTCAGGATCTACGATCTGTTGCCCTGTGTCCTTCAATGAACGGAGAGAAAAGGATTTTACGGTGAGTACAAAAATCCTATTTTTTACCTACACTATTTCAGGGGAAAGAAAATGCATTCTGCTACATGCAAGACTCCCTGCTTTCACATCCGATTCATCATGTCCTCATTATTCCTCTAGCCACTAAGTGGCTTTGTAATTGACTGAGAGATCAATATCTTTTTAAATTCTTTTTAAAATTTTCTTTTACACTCTTGTTTTGTCAGTATCAGAAAGAAAACAAAACAAATTCTAGAAAAACATATTTTTTTCATGCACTGCGTGGAACATAAAATTATTTAATGCATAAAACATAGCATACTGCTGTCACAGAAAAAAGTGAACTGCAAGATCTACACAAATATAATTTTATACTTTAAAAGAAGCATTATTGACAAATACTCACTTATTTTGACTGTATATTGTTATGCGTCTTTTTCGTTTACACACGAGTGCACAGATAAAGCTAGCTGAAATGTCTTATCTCCTGATATTTATACACTAAATAGCTCATAGAAAGAAATACATAGGTAATAGTGCTAAGTGGGCCATGCTATATGCAACTGGATCAGTCCCAGATTGTATTAATTCCACAGATGCTGTTTGCACTAATACATTTTGGACCATGTTCATGGGACTCCCCATTCTTTTAAGTCTTTTTCTACGCCTTCTCAACCACCTCTGTTCATGCCCTCCCTTTCCTCTTCTGTATTGTGTCCTTTTCCTCCACTTGTGTTGGATTGCCATTTGGTGCCTCTAGTCCATCATGCTATGGATTTGCCTTAGATTCTGGTGATCACATACTTTGTATTCTGCTCGCCACACCTAGGGACCAATTTAGTGGGACTTCTGCAAGTTTTGGCAGAAGCAATTAGACTTGCATCTTCCTCTTTCATTAACTGGTTGTTTGAGCCTTGCTGCCCACCAATTTCTGCGCCATCTGACCTAGTAAACTCCTTGCTTATAGTCTTTGTGTGATTTCCCTCTATGCTCAAGATTCATCACACAAATGGATTTGTAAGCCTGACACAGACCCCAGCTATGTATTCCTTCTGCTGTAGACAGCATGCCCTGAATAAAGTTTTACAAGTGTTAGCAAATTTAACCACTGGCTAGCCTCACAGAGAAAAGATGCACCATATCCCAATGCACCAAGGGATATGGTGCATTGAAGAACCCTTTCTTATTAACCTTTTTGGATACTCGTTGTATCCTTTTACCTTTGGTGAGATTTTACCTGGAACTAGGGCTAGTCTTTAAAATAAACTTATTGTAAACCTAGACAATTTAAACTGAATATATGATGAACAATGGATACACTGAAGTTATCTTCAGTGAAAACCCAAGTGCCAAAATGACTGGTAGATCAAGTTATAAAGTTATATGCAAAATAAGGCTGGGTGAATCCCTTCCCACATCCTGAGCCCCCCTCCCCCACCATAATTTTCTGGTTCTTTAATGTTATAGGCAGCCTCAGCAGCAGGGTATAGGGCCAAATTGAATTTTTCAGGAAAAGCCAATAATTCAATTTAACTTCATCTACCTATAGCCCTGGATCTACTTTTTTTAAAATGTAGTTTTCATTGGAGGTCAGCTCTGCCTATGCCTATTCTTTTATCTTATGGACTATTTAAATTGCTCAAGTGTGTGGAAGGTTTAAATAATAATTCATAATTAATGGTATAGTGGTCATTGCCCAATCATTAAATTTTTTGTGTCTTTATCATTTTGCTTGTGTTTGTGAGATTTCTGTATGTGCCCCAAACTACCAATTTTACTGCGCATGAAATACAGGTACTAATGTCTATTGGCATTATATGTTAGGACAAAAAAAGTCTCTTTATAAATGCTGCAAGTCCAGAAAATACCTGTAGGATGTAGAGGGAGAGTAAAACATACTCTTCCAAATACTTTGAGATGGCGTGTGACATTGCAGCTGTCACACGCCAGCTCTATAGGTCGAGCTCACAGTCTTCTCCCTGCAGAGAGTAATGATTGTCAGTCACCGCTCCCCGGCCAGTAGCCCGCTATATGCTGAGTTTGGGTCACAGGAGTACATTAGTAAATGTACGCCCTTGACCCAAAAGCGAACGAAAGCCTAAAAAAGGTTTGCCTTTAGTTCTCTTTTAATATACCAGAAATCCAATGTGCTCCTAACTTCCTGTTTCAACTGACACACTGATCTTCTTGCACTTCCCAACAAGTGTTATCAGTTCTGCTTGTTGAATTTTAGAACCCTGTTTCAGGGTAAATTTGGGTAATGACTCAATATATTAGGCTTAGGTGCAAATGGTGAATTTTCACTAAGCTCCAAAATTTCTGCATTCTGTCTGAAAACTTAGGGTGCCCATAAACTGTGCAAATTTTGGCCGTTTTTTGAGGAACCGGCCCAAATTCACACAGCGTGTGCTGCTGTCGGCACCCTTTCGGCCAGCATCCCTCAATCAGCTGATCGAAAGAGCTGGCCGGACAATCCTTGTATGATAGGAGGCGGCAGCCAATGAGCTGCCGGCTCGGGTCAGGTATTCTGACAGTGCACGGCGGCCCCTCTGTCACAGTACAATGCAAACAACAGGATACTGACACACTCCAAAGTGTTGATGGAGGAGTCTGCTCTATTTTTTTCATTTAGCCTGCGGGTTGAATTAGAAAAATAGATGAGTGTATGGCCAGCCTAAGAGTGCTATAAATATGCAACATATATATATAAAATACATGAAAGTGAAAGAATGGAAGGAGGCATAAGCTGTTTGTGGTTTGTGATTTTCCTTTCATCCCATACGAAAGTCCATTTGAGAATGACATTTCTGTCCCTGATGCCAGGGGCCCACATACTCCATACGAATACTGGGCTACCTTCCAAATCATTTTTCACATACAGCTCAGTACTGTTTATCCATCGTGTGAACAGGCTCTGGATGTTTTTTGTCCTTAGTATGTCCTTTCTTAACAATGAGTAGAAAGAGCTGAATTGTATTTTTCAGCCCATTTTAATTCTGTTTTGCTTCTCTAACAGGATAATAGACTCTGTGCTTCAGTTCACTACAGTCCATTGTTAGGGTAGAGGTAAAGTCAGTAATGGTCTCGTTTTGATCCAAGTCCCTAAGAATTCTTTACACAAAAGCTTACCTCAAGCAGGAACTTTTGCCTCAGTCTTGAAACCCTTTCATTTATGGTTCAAATGTTGTGTGTTCTAGAACAACTGAAGTTTAACTTAAAACAGCTGTCTTGCTCATTGTGCTCTGACACACTGAGATAACAAATGAGTCTCAGGATACATGCAAAAAAGCAATGTGATAGTTCTTTCATTAAAAAACGCAAACCAAATCAAGATCATCTGAGTATCTTTTCTTCCAATGTCTTGTCTGTAGAAAAAAATTATACACAAATTGTGCCGCCAGCTCTGAACTTGTCAGCTATATACCTTTTATATGTTGGCCCTCTGGGGACATGAGGGTTAAATGGCGGAAAGGCCTCTTAGTACAGCACAGTTGCTGTAAGGAGAAGCTCTACAGGGCAATGCGTGTTGGAGGAATGTGCAGTGACTTGATTGCTGTGATTTAGACGTGTTCTGCATGCCTCAGTTCATCATGATTACATTAACCTTTTCCAGGAGTTTCACATTAGGCAGTCTGAAGACCTTAAAAAATGAGGATGTATTTTTGAACTTCCTTTGTTTGGCTAAAAAGAGAAGGAACTTAAAAACTCAATTACACAGCTCAGCTTTCACTGCCCCGGGGTAGGTTTTAACTCTTCTATTGCATTAAAGTCTGAAACAGATTAACCCATCAAGCAGTAGTATCTAGGTGGTACGACTTTTTATAACAGAGAACAATTAAATATTTTTGCACTAAATGTAAATGATATATGTAAATGTAAAACATTTAAGAGGTAACTCTAAAGTGCACACAAAGCTAAAATATATAATTTAGGATGGATGCTGGCATACTGAACACAAAATGGATCTCTGTAACTTGGAGAATCTGGTGGTGAGATGTCTGCACCTGTGTTCCTAGCTCTGCCCAATAATGGGGGTATAATAGGTTTTCAGTGCTGCTACTATGGTTTCCTTAGTGTTCACATTATTGACAAGCAGCTGGCTTTGGTAAACTTTCTTGTGCATCCGTTAAATCTTAGTTCTACTGATAATCAGCAAGACGTCTGTTGCTAATTCACTACCTGGGGGAGGGTGCAAAAAGTGATGTGCTGTCTGACCAGGCCTGCAGCCTGCAGGTAGGCAGGTAAGGACCCAATTGGGGGTCTAAATCCGTTCCTGGGATGGAGAACCAAGGAGGAACTTTGTGTGCTGGCGGTACCAGAGAAGCCATTGTATGGGCTTGGACCTCACGGGAAGTCTGGTATCTAGCCCAGGGAATTTTGGTGCTTTGTCTACTAACCAGCTAAGGTTCTTCAATACATAATCGGTTTAAAGATTCTCTGCACTGTGAAGCAGTGAAGTGGCCGGCGAATCTGGAGTTCTGTACTGTCCTAGATGTCTGTAGCCCTTCTATCCTGTGTGAGTTGCTTGTGAAATAAAATCTTTAAAAACCCTTAAAGTGACTGGCGCCCAACTTTACATTCACATCGCACACCAGCTAGGGACTCATCCCTAAGGTGTAATGTAAGCCCATCCTGCCTCTGAAGTCCCCCAAAGCTCCTAAAGGTCAGAGGCATGCTACATGTAACATTTATCTTTTTCCATACAATCTGACATCTTATTGTTAAAAGTTTGATCATGCATGTGAGTTGAACTACACAGCCCAGTTGCTAAATATATAGCTAGCTCATGCAGACCTATCATATGAAAGGCAGTCCGTACCTGGTTCTCCCCTTTTGTTATATAATGTCAAAGGAATCTGAGGGCTTCTGTCAAGTCCATCCAAACCAGGACCTTTCATAGGATCTGATTAATTATACAAGCCAGTCAAAACAAATAGTTTGCACTCTGCAGACATATAGGTCAGTCCAAGGAATATAGCAACCAAGGAGGGTGTGGGTGCTTTTCTTCATTTTAATGGAAAGGTTAAAGTTTACCTGATTGCTGCAGAGAGAACTTAGAAATGTAGACAGTTAAAAGGATAAGCTTGAAAAAGCTGGGATTACTATTTTTTTCCATAATCAGTGGCCAGGATGAATATCAGAAAAACCATGTGGTCATATCAGTGGCGTCACAAGGGGGGTGCGGGGGGGTGCGGCCTGCACCCGGGTGACACCATTAGAGGGGTGACACTAAAATGACTCAGTCATTTTGGTGTCACCCCCCTCTGAAAAGTCGGGCGCTCGGTCATGGACCGAACGCCCGACAGTATCAGGAGAGAGGAGGGGACTCGGCGGCATACCTTATCCCAGCGGGTGACTGTCCCCCTCCTCTCTCTGCCGGCGTCCATCACCAAGATGGCCGCTGGCAGGTATCAGAATACGGCAGCGCATGTGCGATGACATCAGCGCGCTCGTGCGTGGTGACGTCACGTGCATGCGCAGTGACGCCTCGGCGGGGTGACACTCGGTTACCGCTGCGGGTGTCACCCAGCCTCGGGACGCCCCTGGGTCATATACAATAACTCTTTCACTCCTCTAAACATAACCAGCTTGTTTATTACTTATAACAATAATGTTCAAGTGTAGTAATAATATAATCATAAATATGTTATTATGATAACACTCTACAATATACTGTACCAGCAATGTACTGTATGTTAAAAAATCCAGGCTCCCTCACCTCTTCCTTGCTGCAGGAGTATAGCACACTTTAGGCTGTGTCCCCAACTGAACAACCCCCTCGCCCCATTTAGTCCCCCATTCACACCTAGGCGACAGTGTTTTTGTGACTTTTTGCGCACGTTTTTGTCTGGTGTTTTTGAGTGTTTTCGCGCATTTGCAAAATGTCATGTGCCGTGTGTTTCCAGATGTTTCCCATGAAGTATATGGAGACAAAATACACTGTAATCTTCCAGCAACAGGCCTTTACGCCGTGTGAGAAAACACTCAGGTCTGAACGGGGGCCATAGGAATGAATGGGATTTCTTGTTTTTCACATTTTGTACTTTTGTTTTTTGGATAGGGTAGGGAAGTTAGTTATTGCTGTCTGCATACCTTTCTTTTCTGTGTCAGAGATGCAGCAGGAAGTAAGAGGAAATCTCCAAAAGGTAAGGGCAATCCCTTTTTTTTATACAGCTGTCATCGAAACAAGTGTCCCCATTGGAAGACTTACCTTCACCTGTCGTTTTGGTGACAACTTTCATTGAGTCTTAGAAAGTGTCTCACTACAAATTAAAGGATAAGTGTACTTTAAAACAAATCATTTGTGCCCCCTTGCCCTGAGCTAACCCACCCTCCCCTCCACCATTACATACATCAAACTGATAGCCACAGTTGGGCTGCTATTTTAAGGAGAACTATGGGGAGAATGAAATACACTCATCCTCATAATTAGAGCCAACGTGTGACACTGATGCTGTCACATATCGGCTCTATTGATTGTGAACTGAGCGATCACCTACCACTGATCGCTCAATTCCCAATCTTCCCCATTCAGAGAGCGGTGATTGTCATTCACTGCTCCCCACAGTGATTTCCCCCTCCGTTCCTCCAGTGCTGACTGGAGGGACGGACAGGGAAGGGGGGCAGGCACAGCTGGCTCTGCCTCTAGACAGGCCTCTAGGAGACAGCAGCTTAGCATTGTCAACTTATTACACAAAGTTCCTGCCAAAAGATCAAAATGACAGGGTCACCAGCAGTGGCTGAACTACCGCCGGTGCAGCCGGTGCGGCTGTAACGGAGCCTCAGCATGGGAGGGTGAACACAGTCCTTGTGCATAGATGGTGGGACTTTCCGGGAGCCGGATAGCATCGGATCGGTATCCAGCGGTTCCCCCGTCGGATGAACGGATGATCCGACACTCCCGGCGCTGAGATGGGGAGCCCACCGGCCGCCGGATATTGATCTCAACATCTGACACTTCAACGCACTGAAAGGAGGGGCCCGCCGACGCACTGAAATGGGGGGGGACCATCTGCGGGATACTGAGATAGTATGGGGCCCGCCGGCCGCTGTGAGGAGGGAGCCGCGGAACAAGGAGGAACTGAAGACGGCCCTGCAAGCACATCGTGGGGCAGCCATGGGGCCTCGGACGGCTGTGAGGACCCAGCAAACCGAACACACACAGGAAACAGCTGAAGACAGAAGACCAGCCAGAATAGGTAAGGGTAAATAATTATTATTTGTAGCTTAATGTTGTATAAAGTACAGCTGGTATTTGTAGTGCACTAAAGCAGGTGCCATTCAGCATTGCAGCAATGCAGAATGGCACCCTCTATAGAGGATTACAAATCTCAGCAGTGCTTTTTACAGAAATGCTATTGTTGTATAAAGTATTGCTGGGATGTGTAGTCCTCTATAGCCTGTGCCATTCTGCATTGCTGTAAATATTAGGGATGCATCGATATATTGGCCGCCAAAACATATCGGCTGAAAATGGCACTTTTGGCTAATGCCGAAAGTGCAATTTTTCTGCCGATACAGTGGCGCATCCCTGCTTTCTTTCCTCCCCGCTGGGCGCTGCTCTGTGTCCAAGCGGGGTGGAGAGAAAGTGTGACGGCCGGCCGAGCGCTGCGGGAGGAGAGCACTGTGATTTTTTTTTTTTGTGGTTGCTTCAGGGGGTGTGGATTGGGGAGTTTGTGTTTTTGTTTTGGGGGGCGGCAAAAAAAATCTGGCATCAGGGCCCTTTTGTT
This sequence comes from Nanorana parkeri, assembly GCF_000935625.1. Lineage (NCBI taxonomy): Eukaryota > Metazoa > Chordata > Amphibia > Anura > Dicroglossidae > Nanorana > Nanorana parkeri. The sequence goes on along the minus strand of NW_017306646.1, from coordinate 619,565 downwards.
CCTTAGGTCCGCCACTGGTGTATTACCAGGTATTACTTCAATGAAGACTGCAAATCTTAAAGGATAAAAATGACTTTTGAAATTAAATGAACATGTTAAAGCTTATCTTTTAGAAATTGAGTTTACGTCTACTTGAAAGAATTAAACCCTAATTGTTTTGCATATATCTACTGTTAGCAAGCAGTAGATATATGCAAAAACATTTTTTTTTAAAGTTACAAAAAAGGTAAAAACGTACCTGTGTCTCCGCCGCTTGCTCTCGCTTGAAGATCTGAAGCTTCATCCTGCACGAGAGGGGGCGGGCTCATGCGCAGTAGAGATCTTCGGCGGGGAGAAGAGAAGAGACATAGTGGAGCTAAATGCACACCAGGAGCATGCACGTCGGACAGACACCGTGGAACAGGAAGACATACAGTAGTCTGCGCTGGATCAGAGATGATCGGATGATGATCGGATCAAGAGGCATAATTTAAGGTAAGTCCTTAAAGCAGCATGGGGGGTAGGGGGGCATATGTAACTTTAAGTGTTGGTGTTATAATGTTATCCTACACAAAATGATCATACTGCTTTACACAATAACATCAAGGAGCAACGTGTAGTGATAACCAGCTCATCTCTGGTTTCAAGGTCTTTGAATTTCCTTCTGAACCTCTGTATTAATAAACCAAAAGAATGTTCAGGAGAATGGAGTACTGTAATGGTATGAGGAAGGCCAAGGAGAGTGCAGTGCCAGTATAGGAATGAACAGGGTATAGGTTTGTTATAAGTGTTGTTGTTGTGAGTCACAGCCTTCTAGATTAACTCCTCCGGTGACCTTGCAGAACAGTGCCTGGGGCACAGCAATGTCTCACCAGTCTCAGAGTGCCTCTCTAACATACTGTCACTGCGGCGGAAATGTTTTTTAATAGGTTTTGTGGGAAAGGCCTGGCCTGCCTTCCCATCTGTACCTTCTGCCGGTTACAGCCTGAAACAGCCCTTGATGCCACACAACATTACGTTGAATTATTTAGACTGGTAAATCTTTCTGCTCTGCACATCTTTAGTCCATCTGTTAAGACAGAGCCTGATTTTTTTCCCCTTCATATTCATGTATTCATCTGCTTAGAGGCACTTTTTGCCTTCTTTACTCATGATTTCTTGGTACTGCATGACTTAAAGGTGCACCCTCATTTATTCATAATTCCGCTCTGACTAGGAGAATGACACTGACCTGTAAGGCTCTCGCTTAGGTATCCTGTCTTAACGTTTTACAGTGTGTCAGCTCTTTCTCCGTTTGACACAAGTTACTTTGGCAGACAAGATTAACACCGGCTCAGACCTGGCAGTTAAATTGACACTTAAGAGTGAGCAAAATAGCACATGGACAGAGATTAATAAATACTAACATATTGTGTTTGACAAGTAATTTCTAACCACTGCTATTGCTCCACATAACATTGTCTATCTGGCCACAGATACTGCTCACCTAACCAGACCTATTTCTCCGCAAACCATTTTTCTATAGTGCCACTCATTGCTTTTTCCCAGTCTTCCCTAATATCTTACTCATTGTTAATTGGCTCATGTGACCTGTCCTGCAGCTCATTAAATCTTAGACTTTCATTACACATATCTGCTGTCCATACCTTACTTTTTACTACCTAAGTTTAAAGTGTATTTAAATCCAAAATCTATTTTTTTGTATGTTTGCATCATGCCTCACTATATATATATTTATTTATTTTTTTAAGCAAATTACTATTTCTGAATCTATTGACATGGTTTTTACATGGAGATCCTCCCAGTAACAGCACTTCTTCTTGCTGACAGTGCTAAGCCACTGTCTTACAATTAGCAGCAGGAATGTGAGCATGCACATGTGCTCCTTGAGTTGGTTGATGGACAGCCTTTTACAGGGGTGGGCGACTCCATCCCTCCAGCTGTTGTGAAACTACCAATGCGGCATGGCAAGATTCTGATAGCCACAGGCGTGGCTCCCAGAGGCAGATGCATGATGAAATTTGTAGTTTCACCACAGCTGGAGAGCTGGAGTTGCCCACCCTAGCCCTGATATATCAGATAGGTAGCACACTAGCCAACTGAAGGAGCTTGACAACACAGCAGTCTGACAACACTTATGCTAATTGTGGGGCAATGGTTCAGCATTATTAGCTTGTAACAGGAAGTACAGTAGCTGGCAGAACCTCCAGTAACAGATTCACAAAAAAACTATTTGATTAAAAGGTATCTGTGGACAAAAACTACAAAAAAATATGTATCTATATTGAATTTCCATAAGTTCTATCCTAATAATCATATCAGTGTAGAAGTTTGTAAATGTACTTACTTATTGAAGATGGCCATAGGATGTACTTCCTCAATGCACTGACACAATTTCACTCAGCCCTGTGAATATGCTCTTCCTTGTCTCACAACTATCACAGAGGCTGGCTTCTGAACTATAACTCAATGACTGAACACTATTATTTGATTATCATTACTTGCTGGAAGAGATTGCATTATGGATTATGTAATCTTAAAGGAGGACTATGGGGTCAGTTTTTTTCCCCATAGTTCTCCTTAGGGTAATGGGAGGACACAAACTAGCGTCCTCCCGTTACCCTAAGCTCAGTATATACTGAGACGCCGCAGCCGGAGCGGATCCCGACATGGACGTCGAGATCCGCCCAGCTGTGTGAGTGACAGCTGGCTCTGCCTATCTAGAGGCAGAGCCAGTTGTACCCGCCCCCTCCCCCATCCGTTCCGTTAGTCAGCGCTGGCAAATCGGAGCGGGGAGAGGGGAATCCTTCTATTTTTTTGTATGTTTGCATCATGCCTCACTATATATATATTTATTTATTTTTTTAAGCAAATTACTATTTCTGAATCTATTGACATGGTTTTTACATGGAGATCCTCCCAGTAACAGCACTTCTTCTTGCTGACAGTGCTAAGCCACTGTCTTACAATTAGCAGCAGGAATGTGAGCATGCACATGTGCTCCTTGAGTTGGTTGATGGACAGCCTTTTACAGGGGTGGGCGACTCCATCCCTCCAGCTGTTGTGAAACTACCAATGCGGCATGGCAAGATTCTGATAGCCACAGGCGTGGCTCCCAGAGGCAGATGCATGATGAAATTTGTAGTTTCACCACAGCTGGAGAGCTGGAGTTGCCCACCCTAGCCCTGATATATCAGATAGGTAGCACACTAGCCAACTGAAGGAGCTTGACAACACAGCAGTCTGACAACACTTATGCTAATTGTGGGGCAATGGTTCAGCATTATTAGCTTGTAACAGGAAGTACAGTAGCTGGCAGAACCTCCAGTAACAGATTCACAAAAAAACTATTTGATTAAAAGGTATCTGTGGACAAAAACTACAAAAAAATATGTATCTATATTGAATTTCCATAAGTTCTATCCTAATAATCATATCAGTGTAGAAGTTTGTAAATGTACTTACTTATTGAAGATGGCCATAGGATGTACTTCCTCAATGCACTGACACAATTTCACTCAGCCCTGTGAATATGCTCTTCCTTGTCTCACAACTATCACAGAGGCTGGCTTCTGAACTATAACTCAATGACTGAACACTATTATTTGATTATCATTACTTGCTGGAAGAGATTGCATTATGGATTATGTAATCTTAAAGGAGGACTATGGGGTCAGTTTTTTTCCCCATAGTTCTCCTTAGGGTAATGGGAGGACACAAACTAGCGTCCTCCCGTTACCCTAAGCTCAGTATATACTGAGACGCCGCAGCCGGAGCGGATCCCGACATGGACGTCGAGATCCGCCCAGCTGTGTGAGTGACAGCTGGCTCTGCCTATCTAGAGGCAGAGCCAGTTGTACCCGCCCCCTCCCCCATCCGTTCCGTTAGTCAGCGCTGGCAAATCGGAGCGGGGAGAGGGGAATCCAGCCCCTCCCCCTGTCACAGCAGAGAGCTGTGACAGGATCGAGAGGTGAGCGAACCCGGTATGTGTTCGTTCACCTCCCGATCTACTGAGCTGACTAGTGACAGTCTCATTGTCACAGGTCGGCTAGAACTATGAGGTGAGTGGAAATCACTCATCCCATAGTTCTCCTTTAAGAAATCGAGATTGTATCACATCAAGCATATCGCAAATACAAAGCCTGCAAGGTTTACTTGCAGAACATTTTTTATGTCTTGTTCAAAGTAGAGCAAAAAAATCATTCCTGATTTAGAGATAGAAAATTATGAATAGAGTGGGGTTAGAAGGGTTGGAGGGTTAGAATCTTGGTAAGGGTTTCCCTGCTCTCTGGGAGATTTCTCAACCCTTCCTGTTTTGAAGACATAACAGGAAGTGAGAGGAAGTCTCTGACAGTTGATTCTCCTTGGGTAGGCAAAAATAGATCCAGATATATAGGCAAGTGAAGTTATTTGAAAGTCTCCCCATTCATGATTCACCCTGTTGCCTCATTAATATGATAGGTACCTAACTGACCAATAGGGAGGCTCATGGGTAGGGACAAGCTTTGCTGATTATTTTACCATAGTAAAATTAGCTCTTGGCTATGCATTTTTTTATTACATCCTCAACATGTCCTTGTATGTAATAGGTATACTTTAATTCTCAATCCAGACTATTTTGTTTACCCAAAAATATGTTCTTTTTTTGAAGTATAAAATGTAAAATGAGGCAATGCATAGTGAAAACTGGTATGGCTTGGCTAAATTTGTGTGTAGGCCATAAGTTTTGGGCTATGACTAAGGCCCAGTTTGAGAGCTGAAAAATGTAAGCATTTGTTTGTTTGCTGCCTTTATGCCTTTTTGCAAATAAGTATTGGATGCACGGATCCCCTTGCAAGTGACGTTTTTTTACTTATTGCATACGTTTTGGGGATTTGGGGGGATTTTTATTTGAATTGCTATGCTTACGGTTTACCACAGTGCTTGGGTGTAGTTTTACCTTAGTATAATTAACAATAAAAAAAAAAAAAATTATATCCGAGTATATTTCTACTAAAAAGACAACTTTTTAAATGATTCTGGATTTGATTGAGCGCTCTACTGACACTGCAAAGAGTGTCTCTGCATGTTGTGCATAAAGCTGAACTGCTTTTCCATGTGACATTAGTCTGGGTGCCAAGCTAGGCTTATATTTGGCAGCATAAGAATCTCCTGTGGATCAGTCTATCTGCTTAGGATAATATTTCATATGTAAATTCTACTCCTTTCCAATGATGTCACTGGGTCTTTGCTATTCTGTTTTAGCCCCTGGCTCCTGAAATGAGCAGATGTGTTTGTCCCTTATGCTAAAATGTGAAGCTCAAAACTTAAAGTGAGAGCCAAGGCTATCAGTCACTCTTGTGATGAACTGTATGTTGTGAGCTTGCTGCATCTCTGTTGCTTGCATATACCAATTACTCAACCACACAGGCTTCCAAATATCTATGAAATGTTATCCACAATTTCATTATTAGTCCCGTGTTAATAGTTTATGATTAGTCTCAATGGTTTATTGACCCAACCACTGTAAAACACTGTATAACAAACCCATTTAATACTTAGTAAATTAATATGTTATGCTTCACACAACTGAAACAATCTTACATACAGTATAAAGAGCAACTCTTGGCAACAAATAAAAACATTTCATGCACCTCTGATGCCTTCCAGGAGTCATTGCTACTATGCAGAAACTCAGATTCCACTCCTCAAAATCCAGGAGCCTGTGGTATCAAGAATATGCATTTGTTCCTTTAGCATAATATGTGCTGTAAATTGTTGAATGGGTATGCAAAATACAAAATCTGCCTTGAAGTTTAGAGATGTGTAAGGTTGTGACCCATATAATCAAAAGGTGTATCAGGAGACTAGGGTACCAGTTACCATAGGGAGTTACACCTTGTTGCCAGAATTAATGCTAAAAGTAAATGCCTGATCTATGAATACAATGCCCGCCCACACTTACACATAAAAAGACACTCACACAAACACAGGCATTTAGCATTGTCTATCTATGTGTATGAACTTAACAAAATTAAAAACAAAAAAAGAACTACAAAAAACTTTTTGTTAAAACTTTACAACCAGACAACAAATATAAAAGGCAATACAAAAATAAAAAGGCAATCATTAATGAGAATTATATTGCACTTACTGTAAGTGCAATATAAATATAAGTATCATATATAAAAGTATAAGGCAATATATAGTATATACAAAGAGTTTAGAGAAATTAGCAAATAGATTACTGAATGTGGAAATAAAACTACAAAGAAAGAGCCAATCCACACGAGCCAATTCAACGTATGGCATACTAGACTATACTATGTGCTCAGAAGAAGTGATAATTGAACATTAGTTGGCTATTGTTCAACCCTTCTAAGCTCTGCGGCCATTTAAAATGTTCAAATGTCAAAAACCTTATATGGCGCACATACAGAGGGAATAGCAGGCTTAATGGTCCCAGGCAGAAGACATAGAATCAATAACATATAAAAGAAAAATGACAGTATGTTAATAATTCTTTTGTGTGGTGATATATAGTTCCTGATGAAAGTGTTCTTCAATTTTAACATCTTAAGTGGCTCATCAGAACGGGAAAAGCAAATTAAAAATGAGAATAGAAGATGAAGCATAGAAATGAGCATTGAAATCTGGTAACATTTTTTACCAGGTTTCTTTTTTTAAATTTCAATCATGTATACACCTTAAAATTTGCCTGGTGTGGATATTGGAAGGTCAATTGTTACAAAGCGAAAAAGTTTTAAGTATATACGACTAGTAGCAATTTAAGCTCCCCAGAACACCAGCACGAAAAGGTATGTCTTTTTTTCCTGCCTTTTAGGGCTTTGTAAATGTGACGTAGTCGCCACTTCATGCCAGGCATGATTACATTTACTGGAGCATAGTCTACAAAAGCAGTCAAAACCTGACATCAAATGTGTGAACATGCCCATTTTTATGGTCATGATGGAAACAATAATAGAATATCAGACCAGTTGCCCGAAAAGTGCTCTCTAGTGCGTCCTGAATGCACAGACCATTAGTTCCTCTCTCCCTGTTACCAACATCCCGATATCCTGCCTATTTGTGGCTCCTACCAACTCTGTAAACACCGGAGCTCAGGTACCCTAGTGCCCCGGTTCCCCAGACCGTGACAGTGCGGAACTATACAGTGTGTTGCATCAGTTGATATTTTCATTGCAGATGAATCACTTGTTTGTTATCACTCATACCTAAATCTATCACAAATACCTTTGTGTATGGTGACCTTTAGTAAGCTTGGCGACTCACAACCAAAACAATTGTGCATACACTCAGATATCTCTCTTCCCTACACACCAATTTCATATCAGGGCAAAATGCTTAGTAAAATAAGGATACATAACTGCCAACTGTCCCACCTTTGAAGGGACTGCCCCTTTTTTGGAACCATATCTCTCTGTCCCTCTTTCCTCCTTAGTTGTCCCTCTTTTTGGTATGATGTACAGCTCCAATAAAAAAAAAATATTATTTGTTATTTAAAAAAGTCAGTATAAAGGAAACAAATGAGTGAAAAAAGCAATTGTGGGTTTAGCTAATGTTTTGTGCATTCATTTTTGTGCTCTTGGTAACTGAGGGCACGGTACGGGTGTGATCATTGCTCAAATACTTTGTGCTATAAGGTGTCTGTCGTGAACTGGATCCTTCCCTTACAACGACTGGGGTCGCTGAGGAGTGGTGTCTAAGACATAGGCAGTATTCACCAGGGACCCCATTCTGCATTCCCAGATACTAGTAGACTTGATGGAGTGTACCTGGATTGACGATGCCCAGCTGTAAGCCTCAGAGGAACTGAATTTCATGGCCACGAGCCTTAGGTATGGCTGTGATGTATGAAGAATGCTTAATGAGGCTAACATGAATGGACGTAATTGACAAATGTCTCAGAAACATTAAGTCTAGAACAAAACTTGGGTATATTAAATACAAGAAGTTACAGTTCCTACAGATCTTCTTTCCCTTTGGAGCCTTGTTGAAGTTGCATTCCTAACAAACTGTATTTCTTTAACACCTCACCAGTACCTTAATTCATAGGAAGGAGTTGTTATATGTTTTTTCACCATACCATACCTCCCAACTTTCTGAGATGAGCAAAAGGGACACCTTTCAGCACAATGTATTTAGGAAATAAACACACCTCTGCCACACCCCCAGTTATGTGGACCATTTGATATTTATATGCCAAAAATAATTGGTTAAACCTAGAATTGTTTCACCATTACTTTTTCTTTATACTGGTTTCTTGAAATAGCAAACAAGATAATTAAGAAACAGGATTAAAGGAGAACTATAAGGTGAGTGCTTTTCACTCACCTCATCGTTCTAGCCGACCTGTGAAAATGAGACTGTCACAGGTCGGCTCAGTAGATCGGGAGGTGAGCGAACCCATACCGGCGTTCGCTCACCTCTCGATTCTATCACAGCTCTCTGCCGTGACAGGGGAGGGGCTGGATTCCCCCCTCCCCGCTCCGATCCGCCAGCGCTGACTGGCGGATCGGACGGGGGAAGGGGTGGGTACAGCTGGCTCTGCCTCTAGATAGGCACTCACGCAGCTGGGCGGATCCCTACATAATTGTCAGGATCCGCTTCAGCTGCGGCGTCTCAGTATACCGCGAGCAGTAGCTTGCGGTATACTGTGGCGTCTCAGTATACCGCTTATATACTGCGCTTAGGGTGACGGGAGGACGCTAGTTTGTGTCCTCCCGTTACCCTAAGGAGAACTATGGGGAAAAGCCTTACCCCATAGTTCTCCTTTAAAGTTTTAGTACAGACTAACATTTTTGGCCGTTAAACAGAACATATTCATAGATATCTGTACATGAGAACAAAAAGAGGGACAACTGAGGAGGAAGGAGAGACAGAGGGATTTAGTTGCAAATGAGAGATAGTCAGGGGTATACTGCATCCTACATATTGTTTGTCATCCTGATTCACCAGTTACATGAGTAGTCAAATGCCACCCCTTTCATTTTTTGATTGGACTGAAAAGGCTAATTTAGAGGCAAAGTTTTTTTGTCACATTCTGTTTCATTTTGAATTAGCAATAAGAACCTACAGTGGGGAGGTTACTCTGGGTTCGTCTGCCAGTAGATTTTGGCACAGGAAACCCATAGATGAATAACAGCCATGAGTCTATATTAACGCACCAGATTCCACTTAACACTGAAATCTCCTGTAAGTATTCTATTCAATGGATTTGAAAGAAAGGAACATTTTTTTGTGTGATATGCTCACTTTAATTCCAAAATTCTCTAACAAACTGATTATAAAAAAAATCTGTTCCGAAGTAAGGAGATTTATGTGCGGACATTCTTCCAGATTGGCATGGGTTTCACATGATTAATGGAGGTAACATATGAGCTAAATGTTACCCATCATGTCCACAGTTATTATTTCTGTCCTGGCCACACCTCTACTGTGTAACGCTCTGTGCAAAGTACTACAGATGGGGATTATTATAGAAGGTGATTGACAGCACCCTCTGTGCGTACAGAACACTGGACAGAGGCCAAATCAATTCAAGTGTTATGCATCAAATTATCTACTGCCACCCAAAATTTTGCATTTTAAAGGTTTCTAGAACTAACTGCCTTTAAGCCAGCAATGTCAATAAGATATTCTTGAGAATCATTAAAAATGTTAACGGTAACATGCTTCATTCATTCCTACCATGTGCACCATGTTTTTGCATACATCATAACTATGGATTTCTTATTCTTATATAATACCTGAAGTGAATGAAGCTGATGGACATTTTTTTGAATGAGAACTGTGACTACTAGGTGCAGCAAATAGAGACAAAAGTATACACTCCACTCCATTACAGGATTTACTTTATTGTTTGGGGCTTGTTTAGGATTTATGTTAGCATAGTGTTAGGGTCAGGGTTTTAGGTATTAAATATTAAGGTTTAGGGGGATACGTTTTAGGTGAAGTCTTGGGGGTAAATGGGGTTTTGGTTAAGTGTGAAGGGCTTATTCTGTTAGGCTAAGGTTTACACCTTTGCATTTTCATCTTGATGTGTGTTTACACACTTGTCAATGTGCGTTGATGCATATTTTTCATGCATTTTCATGTGTCTTGTGATTTTCTTGTTAGCCAAAGAAAAATATTTACACATTGACATAATTAGTCGTCAACTTTAACGGATCTGCTTCCTGGATTCCTTATGGTGTGTATTGGTGTTCGTACAGTAACATATCAGCGATAAAAGGGAAAGAGGGTAAAACAAATAATTAAAAACAGGGATGCACCGATACCGATAATGGTACTCGTACTCGCCCAAATGCTCCGATGCCCAGTCCGATACTTCCAGTATAATGAAGGCAGGCAGTGAGTTATTACACGCATGTAATGACTCGCTGCCTGGCTTCCTGATTTGTCGGGAAGCTGGCCAATCAGGAAGCTGGGTGCCGTGTAATGACACAGCGACCAATTTCTGATTGGCTGGGAATCCAGCCTCATGCTTCCTCGTCACCTCATGACGAGGGAGCATGGAGCCGGCTTCCCAACCAATCAGGAACCCGGGCGACGTGGCTTCCAGTTTGGCCAGAAAGCCGGCTCCATGCTTTCTTGTCACCTAGTGACGAGAAGCATGGGGACGGCTTCCCTGCTAATCGGCAAGCTGGGTGGCAAGTCTTTACATTCCGCCCAGCTTCACAGCTAATCAGGAAGCCAGGGGGCAAGTCATTACACGCAGCCTGGCTTCCTTAATGGGACTTCCGGTATCGGTATTCGGTATCTGCGAGTACTAAAAAAATTTTTTTGTACTCGATACGGAAATACCGGTATCGGTGCATCCCTAATTAAAAGTCAAAGTTTGAGAACAAAAAGGAAAACATTTTCTCTCAGACCTATATGTCGACCATTATGGACCAAAAAGTTTTCCAGGCACTTCTCCTTCCTTCGTTGTCTTTGCAGTGGCAGTTGGACGGTTCATACAGGAGATTAAGGTTGCAAACCTTCCTGATGGGAATTTAAAAGCATATGAAAACACATCATACATTAATTTTCATTACTATTGACTTTTGTGTGTCTCGAGCGTTCTTAGGCGTCAAAAAGTAGTAAGGGGTTCTTTACAAGATTAAGACCATTAGTTGAGTCATTTAGTATTTTTACTTGTTTTTGGTACAAGTGATGGGCTCCCATTGCCAAGCACCATGTACCAATAGGAAGAGTGTTTCAAGAGGCATCTTTAGAAAACTTGTTAGCATGCTGTAAAAAAGGACACCTCTCTTTATGGAAGCAGTGGTTTCTCTGCAGAGGTCCGATACAACTCTTGCTGAGTCAGAGCTGGAGCCCACTAATCAGCAAGAGGTTTGCTGACTGCAGAGCTATAGCTCTGACTCAGCAGAAGGCATGCCAGTCCGCTGCATAGTGACCACTGGTTCCACATGGAGAGCAAGCGTGCTAGCAGGGGAAAGGCTTTTCTCCTTAAGCTGTGGCTGCTTTGAACACTATTTATTGATGCACCTGGAATTTATTTAGCTAAACTACAAGTTCAATTGACTTTACAAACCCTTGTTCACAGTCCTCAACCCTGATAATAAATGAAAGAATTTAAAAAATGGCCACATTTCACGCTATAGGAAGGTAGGACAGATGCTCTTGTTCAGATTTGTGGGAGTGCAGGCTTATGTTAGTTTAATTACTAGTTTTTCTTGTGGTGGACGCCCCGTGGCGTCTGCCTCTGCGCCCCGATCTTCTGTCCGAGGGTCCTGTGTTCCATCCTTCTTACAGTCGCTGGCTTGACGGCGTGGCTGTTGAGAGCCAGGTCCTGGAGGACCGGGGGTTGTCCGATGCGGTCATTTCCACTATGCTCAGAGCGCGCAAAGCGTTTTCTAGAAAAATTTGCCATCGCACGTGGAGGGCCTATTTTGCCTGGTGTGGGGCTGGGGCCTTGTCCCCGCGTTTATTCTCCATCTGCAGAATCCTTGCGTTCCTGCAGCGCGGGGTGGCTCAGGGGCTGGGCTTGAGTACTGTGAAGGGCCAAATCTCTGCCTTGGCGGTTCTTTTCCGGCGGCCTTTTTCGGCCGGCGTTCCTGCCGAAGGTTGTGTCGGCATTCCATCTGAATGAGGACATTGTCTTGCCTTCCCTGTGTCCGAAGGCGGTCCATAGGAAGGTGCGTGCGCTCCACTGTTTTGGATGTGGTTTGCGCTCTTCGTGTTTGTTTGGAAGCCGCGGCTTCTTTCCGTGAGACCGACTCCCTGTTCGTGCTCACGGAGGGTCCTCGTAAGGGTCGGGCCGCGTCGGCGGCTACCATCTCTAGGTGGATACGTAATGTTGTGTTAAGGGGCGTGAGCCTCCGTTTCCTGTCACTGCCCATTTTACTGGGGCTGTTGGGGCTTCCTGGGCTTTCCGCCATGGGGCCTCTGTTTCTCAGGTTTGTAAGGCCGCTACTTGGTCTTCTGTTAACACCTTTGTTAAGTTTTACAAGGTGGATGTTTGGCATCGGCGGATGCTGGTTTGGGGCGCAAAGTGTTGCAGGCGGCTGTTTGAGGTGTCCTTTGGGTGTTTTGTTGTTGTTGCCCATCCCTCAGTGTGTACTGCTTGGTGACGTCCCTACCATTCAGGATCTACGATCTGTTGCCCTGTGTCCTTCAATGAACGGGAGAGAAAATAGGATTTTTGTACTCACCGTAAAATCCTTTTCTCTCCGTTCATTGAAGGACACAGGTCCCGCCCTCTATATTGGGTGTGTACTCCTAACTGCTTGTTACTTACTGGAGACTTGTCAGCAAGTGAGGGGTTGGGCCACCAGCAGGGGCCGCCCCTAGGCTGTCTTGTCTTTTTGTTATGTGCCTAGCGTTCTACTCCTGCAGGTGGCGATATACCCTACCATTCAGGATCTACGATCTGTTGCCCTGTGTCCTTCAATGAACGGAGAGAAAAGGATTTTACGGTGAGTACAAAAATCCTATTTTATGTTGTTTAAAAATTATAATTTTAAGTTCAAAACTTAAAAAACAAAATTGTGAATAAAGTAGGGAAGGTTGAATCCACTGACAGTTTTTCTTTTTTAACTTTCTGTGTCCCTTTGGGTACATTTTCCTTCACTTTCTGTCCTGAGACAAAACAGAAAGTGAGAGCATTTTTCTCCAAAGAAAGGGAAATCATCTCTTAGAGTCACGGAAATCATTGTCCCCACTGGAAAATTTCCCTTAAATATTTGTATTTTCTTTCAATTTTAGACTCAATTTAGACTTTCAATTTTAGTGCCAATTGTCATCATGACAAATAGATAACACGGAAAATCTACTAAGTGGCGATAAAAAGGAAAATAAACATTTGGGCTTCAGGTACATTTTATGCAAAAAGCTATATGCATTACTGTATTTCATTTCATGGAAGTTATACTTATTTCTTTAACATGAGATTCCCAGATTTGTGCAATCTGTGCTCATGGTGACAGCACAATATGGTTGTATCTTTAGAATCTGGCCCTGAGCTTTACAGAGATCAAGTTTTTTTAAAGAGAAAACAAGAAACTGCAGTTACACTGAGGAATCAAGCGATTAGAGAAATTATAGCTCTGGAAAATCATGGTCTGGTTCAGTGTTATGGGTTCCTGCTATTTTAATGCCCAAAATCCATTGCTGTTCTTAATTGCCACACAGTACATTGACTCGGCACTACATTCAATGTTAATGACATATACACACTGAAGATAGGGTTCTTCTGAGGAACCAGCCTGTACTCAGCGGGAAGCTTTGATGTACACCGAATTAAGAAAACGGCAGGGTCCATTTAGTTTCTTGCAGCTTCTGTGGAAACGTCATCAGCTGTACCTAGGGCAATATCTCACAATGTTCAACAGGACAATGTCCACACTCTATAGAGATGGATCACTTGAAAGAAAAAGCAGTACGGAGCTGAGCAACATAGGACATAACAAAACTGTGGTTACAAAGCCTTAAAGTGATATTAAACTCTTGTTTTGTTTAAGAAGAAGAGGTCCACATCTGACAGGTGAGCCATGATTGGGCAATGTCATCATTACTTTGCCCAAACATGGCTCTTTAGTGCACTGTGCCGTGATTGGGCAAAGTCTTGCACCTGACCTATGGTCAGGTGCAAGGCTTTACCCAATTAGGACTTCACAATGCCCTGTGCAGTGTGCAAAGCCTAAAGGGGCGCTCAGCAGCCGATCAGCCTGCCAAACACCCTGATAGTTTGTGTCTTCGTCGAACACATCAACTAGCAATGTTCAAGTCGAACTCTTGTTTGAATCGAACATCGAGCCCGTCATTACTTACTAATAAGTTGATGTATTTGATTGCTGTTATCTTACACTGTACATTTATGTGACAATATAGGACTAGACAATACAGAAATTAGTTAATGTCTCTACAACTAATGGCAAGCAAAGTTTGAGTCAGTAACAGTCAGCCAAAAAAAAAAGGCAGCTCGGCAGACGTGCAGATAGATCATCTGTTGTGAAGGCTGATGTCAAAGATCATAAAAATCAAATAGAATATGGGAGCAGACAGGTGCTGATTGGAGCAGTCCCTTCACACTGTGTCCTGGAGCCTTGAGCTGGCCTGAGACAGTGGAATTCTCCTACAACAGATGTTTTCATGATTATAAATGCTGTATAATTTATAATCCGCAATCTTCCTGTCGAGCAAACTTAGAGAAATTTGTTTATGGGAACTGGCTGATAGATCCCCTTTCAGAGCTTACAAACCGAGTCACATAACGGCACAGTCTGCAAGGCAGGAACTACTGAACTAATATGCATTATATCTAATCTGACCAAAATGGCTATCACAGATTAAAGTGGCCATATATCTTTACAATGCAGTGGCATTACAACAAGAGAGGCATCTGGAGCACCTGCAAGGTTGGAATGGCAGGAGATGTATGGTATTACAAGACAAAGTGTAAACCTAAGAACAATAATGTAACATATTGCAGCTTACCTGTCTCTAGATGTGGTGGCTGCATTTATTTTCTTTATTCAATTGTATCCCTTTATTTTTACTTGGTGATCCTGCCAGTAAAATACCTCTGTCCTGAAATAACAAAGCTTACTCATTGCACTGTATCTATTGAGGAGCAATGTTGTCACCCTAGACTGCTTGCTCCTGACTACAGAACACCTTCTCATGACTTTAACATAAGGGGAGGTGTACTGTACTCCACAGAGATGAACTAGGTAGAGCTGATCTCAATTAAAAGCACAGGCTACTCACCATCTGTTGAATTCAGGATGATGAAACTCAGTACGAGCACTCTAAACTCTTGGTCAGGCACATAGGTAAGCACTCCTGTGCTGGTGGAGCTTATTATTCCATGAAATACTCAGGGGGTCTGTATGGTGTGGGTTCTCCTCTTCCTTCCAACTTCAATTTACAAATCAAAAGCCACAGATGTCTATACCTTTCCTTTAGTATTGACTGATTTGTTGCACTGCCAATCCAGGGGCACACTATTGTACATACACAACCTAAACTACTATGGTTGTGTGCCTAGGCCTCCTTCCTCCAGCCTCTTATCTCTCCCTACTGACCCATCCATTAGATGGTGCCAGAACCCATTACCATAGTAGGTTAGGTGGCTAATTGAATGACATAGCACCAAGAGCCCTAAAGGTTCTGCACTCGAGAAGAAAACAAAGGGTGATGAGCAAACTTCTAGAGAGGCCTACCATTGAATTCTAAATATTTTGTGCACTTTAAATGTAGAAATGCTTTGTAGGATGAAAAGTAGTTTAGTTGACACGATTTAATTAATTTTGGCTAAAGGGTTACTTGAGTCACGTGAGTGATTATCCATTTTGGTTAAACATAAAATATTGCTAAGCTTTCCTTTACTGGATCACACAGTATCCTATAAACGCTGTGGGCTGATAGCTTGTATGCTCATATGTCAACGTAATAGCACTTCAGGCAGTCAGTATCTAGCAAGCATAATTTAATTGCCGAGCTTGGCTGTTTGATATAATACTAAATAACATATTTATTAATGAAATGGCACACTATTTTGAGGTTTGTGCTTTTGCTTTAATAAATACCCAAGCCAAATGCATTAATTTCTGGGAGCCTGGCTTTTTACCTTGCATAATACATTGCATAATTTCTAGTGTACGGCAGCATATTTGTGCCTTGATTGAATTGAACTCAAAGTGTGATCTGAAAGGGAAGACAGGCAGAAGGGTCCCATATTTCTCCAGATTTGCAGTGTTAGTTTCACCTACTTATCTCCCGGCTCCACACACATACTATGTGACTGTAATACAAAAGCAAAATTCCACATTATGCAGCTTTATTATTAACATATTTACATAGCTCTGGTGTATTCGGGAGCATATAATTTCCCGGAGTCATACAGGGAAGTGCAAAAGAAGTACAGTAATAAAAATCTCATATGATAAACATTATTTGTAGTACTGGAGGCTTACAATCTTCATACTAAAGGGCTGCTAAAGGTAAAACACTACTTGCACAGAAAGACATTAAAGGACCAATAAACCTGAAACAAAATGTAACAAAAAATAACCATGCCTGCAGGAAAACATGAAACAGAATTCCAGTAAAAACAAATAGCAGCCCATTAAAAATATAAAGATAAAATAAAATAAAAAAGTAATCATCTTCAATCCAGATATGTCCTTCAGAGTATTTCTTTTCTGCCAGAAAATTTCTTCTGGGTTTAAGCCAGAGCCAGGGTTCCGGTGCGGGTGTCTGCACATGCAGCTGGCCTGCCACACCTGGCAGTGTGCCTGTAGAATGTGCTCTGCTTTGGGGGTGCCTTAACTTACTGATGAACAACTGAATCTTAAATAAGTGTTGGGTTTATTTACAAATAGGGATATACATGCATTCTAATTACAAGTAAGGGAAATTTCACACATGCCATGGTTTTTTCTCTGTGCTCAGAACACTCCTCTCCAGCAGGTCTCAGCGAATCACTTTCTTGATTGTAGAACGCAGAAAGACTTGTCTTGTCCAAGAGGTCACCAAGGTCCCCATTGTTCCTGCTTGTGAGCTATTTTTGTGCAGATGATCATAGAGGAAGAAGGTTCCATCATATGCCCCTGCCCCATCCCAGCATGTATGCTTCCTTGCTGACACAGGTGTTGGCAGTAAATACCAGCAGGGGGTCAGGACAGTCCGGCAGAACTTCATTCATCAGTGTCCTGCCCCAAGAACCCTTTGATGGTCCTCACTTGCGTATCACACAGCCATATGCTGATTCAGTTCAGGATATCAAGGAACACCTTCATATCAAAGCTTTTCCATAGATATTAATTTTATTGGCTCCAATAGTGCCTCTGCGTTGACATATACACGTTGACAAGCGTATTTCACCACATGTGCGCAGATTTGCGCTTCAACGTATTGTGAATTTTGGTGCCCTATGGGCTATTTGGGCCATGGCATTCTGGCCTCCGGGGGTGCTGAGTGATCAAAAGCCTTCCTGTGTTCCTGAGATCCCGCGTCTTGATTGTTCATCTGTTACCAACCGTCTGTTTGACCTTCCTCTTGCAACTCTGTGTTCCTTGGATCTAGGCTTGTTCTTCGACCACTGCTCACATTACCAAGCCTGGCTTCTTCCTGACTTCACTGCTGTTTTTCACCTGGTACTGCTCTGTCTGCCCGTTGATGACCTGGCTAGTTCTGACTGCGGCTCTTCTGGAATTTTGCTTCCTGTGTTCTTCTCCTGTGCCTTCTTCCTGCCCAGGGCTCATTGGCATTGCAGAGACTGATCTCTCCTGCCACAGTGATATCGTGCCACTCCATGTCCCCTCGCACCTGTTCAGCCATCCAGGGGCTCTGCTACTGGAGCTGCAAGGGAGGCTGCCCTTGTCAACTCAGACTCCACCAAGTAAGTGACCCTGTAATTGGACAGTGAAAGAAGAAGAAACAAACACAGTGATGAGCTTGTCTTTCTGTCACTCTGCTTTCTCCTCCTATTAACATGTTCCTTGTCAGCACACAAACTATTTGTGCTGCTTCTTCCTCCCCCACTCTAAGCTCTGCTGTACAGGTACTGCTAGAGGCTGATAACAGGTCAAATGTAGGTACTTACAGTGCTTGCATTAAAAAAATACATTTAATGGCATTTTAATGAATACAGATCTGCTCTAATGTGTGTCTTTTATATGAGCTTAGAGTTCAGCTTTAAAGTACACGTGTCATAAGGCAATAATAGAGTCTGCAATTGCTGACCTCTCCTTTTGATAATGTTACTCCCTGGCTGTTATCCGGCTGCTTTTGGCTTTTTTCTCAGTCTCTCATCTTGATATACAGAAAAACTGGCACTTTCTAAAGCTCATCAACAGCATGTGACTCAAAACTATTAAAGCCAACCACAGCCAAGTAACTAGCATTTTCGGAAGTAGACCTTCAATGGAAGCCCACATTCTTCTCTCGTAATGGGATTACTTTATTTAAAAATGACATACGTATATATTGTTTCACATTGGGTTCCTACCTCCTCCCCCCTATTAGTTAGTATGGCCACTTTACATAGCAGATCGTCTATAGGGAAGTTGGAATGGTGGAAGTGGACAGGAGTAAGCACTACAAGATTTGATTATAAAATCAGCTGCCTCTATCTTTGGAACCACTTATCACACTGACACGTGGTTTTCATGACTGATGGATTCGTCGATTTCGTCCCTCTGTTAGAAAACCCCAATAACACACGGACTGCGCGACATGGATTTTAACGGCCACAGCAGCCTTTTTATTAAACAAACCAACTTTAACAATAACCAACGTAATAAACTAAATAATATATAAATAGGTACTCTTAACGACTGTTGATCTGAGAAGGGGTCTTTGGGTGCCCAACAGCCCAAATAAGGCCTCTCCTAAAAACTCCTCCCATGTCCCCAGCCACACCCCAATCAGCTCGAGGACAGTTACTGCTCTTAAGTTCCAAGGAGCCAGGCCCCCCTACAAATACTGACACCAACAGGCGGAAGTACCCATACCAGCTGATGCCCCCCCCCATTTGTGTAATTGACTACGATTTTCAGACCCCCCTAACCCGCCAAGCTGCCGTAACATAAACAGAACCTAGCAACCATCAGAAACCACAACATTCAGGGAGGGAGGGTGGGACAACCTGCTTCCTCCATCGATTTTTCAGTAAGAACGCCCCTCAGCCCTTGCAGTTCAAACCCATGCGGCTCCTCCCAGACACCTGACCCCAACGTCCAATCAGGTAAGAACAGCTAATTCCCATCTTATATTTAACCCCTTCTGCAGGGACTATTTCTCCCCCCCAAGCTATGTAGCCCCTCCATTTAGTCTCTCTGAGTCTGTCTTTGATGGTAATCCCTGTTTCCCTGCTTACAAATTTTGCATTAAAATGCCATTTGAACTGCTCAGGTTTGTGTCAGGTTTACGTTATTGGTGTTACTTGTGTTTCCAAAGGAATATAACAGTAAAATGCAATTATTTCCAAAGAAGAATAACTACATTTTTAGGCATAAGATGTTGCCAGGAATAATTAAAGCAAATATAACGTTCTAATTTTATGGGTGTTGTTTTACCTGGCATGTCGTCAGTCATTACAGTTCTACCAGGCAGCACAGACAGGTTGACAACCTCACCTCACTCTACTACCATTAGTCAATACAGCTTTATTGATCACTTCCCTGACCCTAGCTTGTGATTGAACAATGAAGGAGATTGATTGGCTTATCTGTTTCCTGCCACTATGTTCCTTGTCATCATATGTAAAAGATCATGACTGGCTCAGAGTACTCCTTCTTCTGCTTTAGGCCCCTGATCCGGAGATTCCAGTCAGGCAATCCGCCTGTCAGTTTTCAGGCTGATCTGATCGGAAGCCTGATATTAGTCTACAGGCAGCCGAATCTAAACGGAAGCACATACCATTACCCCCAACTCCGGCCAGGTTTGGGCAAAACAAATGAAACAGACCTGTTTTCGTGGACCTGATTGTGCCAGATTGGAGATAACCTGATGTATATGCACATGTCTGTTTAGATCAGACTCCACATAGACCAACATGGGTCTATTTCATTTTTTTCCCTCCGATTTAGGAAAAAACTGGACAGGCAAGGATTTTACAATGGTGACATTCATTCTGTTCAGCAGGGCATCCGTGCATCATGGAATCCTGCTGATCGGAACTGAAAGTGCCCATGTGAAAGAGGCCTAACAGAGGATTACACAAAGCTACTGCCTGCAGTCAATGAGCAGAGGCACAGACCTGAGGGAGAAAGTTCTCTCTCGGGTCTGTGCCTCTGCTTAGTGCCTCTGCTCAGTGGGCGGATGCAATTGCCAGCCTGTTATTGCAATTTGAATTCAAACAAATAGAGTAGTTCCCACTTGAATAACATTGGTGTGTCCACTTATATCTGAAAGCAACATCTTTTTTTGCAATATGTAATTTTAAATAGCCAGTAGCAGGCTGGCTATTGCTCCTGACCACTGCCTGTTATTTTTATTCAGATGCCGACTGCGGAATCTAGCCGCCACCGGCAGCGAGATGTAAACAGAGAATTTCATAAATAAATTTAGTTGCTAATTACAATTTTTAGTGTGCACAAGCAAGCAACCAGCAATAAAAAACTATATTTTTGTGCCGGTTGCTTGAGAGTGCTGGTTGCTTAAATGCCGGAAAATGGGGAGTATACTGTATTCTGAAATTGCAGTTATGGTAAGGTGACAGTACAAGCAATACAATGACAGTACAAAAAAAGTACAGTACAGTGACTGTGCAAAACAATCACTGCACTGACAATCATTACGAAGTCACATCGCTTTTTTGATCTTTTATAGTAAGCTATGACAACCCTGCTCTCTCTATGACTAGATTTACATCATTATGACTGCATATTATTTGTAAATCATTTATATAAACTATTGGGCATTTTAGGATTTGTGGCTTTTTTAAAGTCAACACAGACAAGCCTACAGGAGTTTTCTTGTCGTTATAGCTGAATTCATCAGCTTGGTTTGACTTAACATACATTTACAGTGACAATCTTCAGAAGTGCTGTCCTCCAGTCCTCCTTGCTCAGCTCATGCACTGTCACAAGACCTTATGTTAGACCTGCACCGAAGATGCTCCATCATGCATTCCTCCTTGTCAAAGTTGTTCCATTATCACTCACAAAGGTGACCAGGCAAACTCTGGTTCTGCCTCCTCATTCTGACAGGTCCTAATTATCTGGAGTGTCAGGGCACAGATGAAAATGCTCCTAGTGTACAGACACACAAGCTGCTTCCTGGGATCAACTGGCTTAAAGTGACAGACAATATGCTTTTTGTTATGCTGATTCTGATTAATTTTTTTTCTTTTTCTTCCTTCCTTCCTTCCTTTGAAGATTTACCCTCATCTCTTGTTCTGGTAATAACTGAAAATTTTGGATTTACCTTCGCTTTTAGTCTCAAAGAGAGTGATTACCAGCAGTGGCGTAACTAGAACCTACAGGGCCCCGGTGCAAGAAACCATGACGCCCCCCCCCCAACTGCAATGGCACCGCATGGTTAACAGGAAGGCTGCCGAGGTCCCCAGCAAGCGCGGGACCTCAGGCAGCCGCTTGTTTAAAATGTTAGTGCGGTGTTCTGTCGAGAACGCTGACCCAGTATCTGCGCTTACGACACAGACGGGATTAACGAGGAAACCGGCATTTATTTACAAAGTATTCGTCTATAATGGTTAATTGTGACCATTAATAATATACCGTCCATGACAGTAAATGAAGGATGGAATATTATTAACGGTCACAATTAACGATTTTAATGAAATACTTTGTGAATAAATGCCGGTTTCCTCGATAATACTGGTCTATGCGCAAGCGCAGATGCTGAGGTCGGCAAATTAGACTATGTCGGCGTTCTCGACAGAACACCGGTATCTGCGTTTAGTATCTGGGCATTTTCACAAGTATGAGTACTCGTGAAAATGCCCAGTATTGGCAGTGGTGTATCCCTACTTAAAAATATAATGCATGGCTGGGACTTGTAGTCCTACACAGTTGGAGCTATTCTGCATTGCTGTATAATCATCATACAGCAATGCAGATTACCACCAGCTGTGCAGGACTACAAGTCCCAGCAATGCATTATAATAAAAGTCGGCTATGCAGAATACCTCCAACACCCCCCCTCCGCCCACTATAATGCATTGCTGGGACTTGTAGTCCTCTATAGCTGATGCCTTTCTGCACTGCTGCAATGCAGAATGGCACCAGCTATAGAGGACTACAACTCCCAGTAATAATTTATACAGAAATGAAGATTAGTTCCATCAGCTATACAAACTCACAGAACATACAGGCACAGAGATTAAATCACTTACCTGATGGAACACCATGCAGCAGGGGTGTGTATTCAGGAAGCTCCTGGCCGAGGCCCCAGCGCTGCCTGTGGAACAATTAGACCCAGTGTGTGGCTCTCTGCCTCACTTGCAAGGCGGTTTTTTAACTGACAGATCGCCGCTAATACAGCGGCAATCTGTCAGTTCTGCCGAAGTGAAAGTGCTGCCCGCCCGCTTCACTGTACGGGCTCCTCCGCAGTCGGCAGCCAGCTGAATCTTCCCCCGCCCATCGCAGCTGCTATTGGCTGGGAGGGAGAGGGCAGCACTGCCATTGGCTGCCTGTGTATATCAGCTCAGCGGGGGCCTGCAGAGGCTTGGGGATCGATGCTCATCCCCTCCTCCCGCCACCACCCAGAGAGGAAGAAGAGGGCACGAGGACTGAGCACATCAGAACTGTAAGTACATTTTCTATCTGCGAATAGTATGTAGGGTTAAGTAGAGTGTGGTGAGCTGCAAGCAGACAGGCAGCTCAGGATGTATGAGCTATGGCATATAGACACACAGGGTACGTTTGTGTGATCCATCAGTCAGTTCATCCAGTGTCCATCCAGTGCCCAGTTAGTACAACCAATAATCAGCGAGCTAGCCAATGCCAAGCCAATAATCATTGAGTGTTTCTATTTCCAATCAGTAATCAGTGATTGATGTTCTGGTGGGGTCATCATTATTTTACCCCAGTCACCCTGTTATTCATCCATTCATCCGGTCAGTGTAGCAACCAGAGAAGGATTGCCAGAATGAATATTGTAAATACTCAGCATTTAGTATGTGAGTTCTGAGTAATAATGAGCAAATCTGCTCTCCTGTCAAGTCATCCAATACACCTCAGCATTCCATTTCACATCGTCAATATCTTTGTAAGTCTTCGATTTTTTCAGCTATAGACTTCTATACAATTAAAATTAGTTTTATCATGGAAGTTTTATCATATGCTCTCTACTGAGTTCCTACCCGGGTCTTTTCTGACCGGAAAACATTTCCGATGGCATCTAGAAGAAAATATTAAAGAAGAAAATGGGGAAAGGCATAAAGAAGCACCAGGACAGCTGATTGAAAATGATTTAAATAGAGGCAAGGCTGATATGTAGTTATGTTTTAGTCAGCAGACAGCATGGGTTACTGAAATCAGACTTGTGTGGGTCAAGCCTGAGTTTCAGTGGATTGAAGTGCTCAGTTTTAATTGCAATGTTAAGACAGATATTTCAAAGCCAATGAAGTGGCATCATGCTAAATGCTTATGTTACCAGTCATGTCAACTCATTCTAACATCTATAGAGTCACCCAGTTTACTATTTCCCTCACCTGATTTCTGCAGAATGCACAAATCTCTTTTGATTCCTTTCATTCACCAGAGAACCGACCCATTCTTCTCTCCTGCATATCTTACAGGCTCTGTTTTTTCCCGGACTGTTCCAAGAGTTTCATATGTGCAGAGAACACAAAATGTGTATTTTACAGTTTTGGTTACTTTTAAAAGGGAACAACATTTACATATGGGCTTTCTCTGTATATTGAGTGTAATTCTCAGGATCTGTTCTCGTTCTGCATGTTTGGATATAGCACAGTAACACTTTTCTTGTTCAGTATGCTGGGTGTAATTTTCAGCTCCTTTGGGAAAAGTTGATTGAAAAATTTACTCTTGTCAAATTATTTGGTGCCCAGAGTGCCACCAACACATCAAATTTTATAAGAACACTGATGCAATTTGAACAGTGTGTGGCCAGCTTCCAGTATCAAGTCTTAACAGTTTCCTGTTCTCCATGCTGGGTGTACATCTTAACATCAACCCTTATCTGAGCATATGGAGAAGGCACTAACATTTTGTCGCAGTTCGATATTCTGGGTATAATTCTTAGTATTCTGTATATAGAGATTCTGCATGTAACCAGGCATAGATCAATTGCTATCTTGTGTAGCTTAAAAAGTACCTTTTCTATTAAAAACCCTTTTTTGTAGGGGAAAGGAGCGTCATTATTAACCACACTCCTAAAAGCTATACTCGCACGCTGTCTTTTTACAAAACTACCCCTCCAAAACACGGAATGTTGGCAACTATGTCAACTATGATCTACTTACACGTCAAACCTCCCTGATTTAACTATACTCATTTCTGTTAAGCAACAACCAGTTTATTGTCCAAAACAAGTGACAAATAAAATTATACTTGTGCTCCTAAACTATTAATCTAAGAAGACACCTCTGTGTTACAAGTGTGTGTTTTTTGTGTCAGTTATCTTTTTCAAGCTACAAACTAGACCCCTCCAACCCACAAGAATTGTAAATATATATAAAAAAATATTTTTTTTAACAAAAATACTATTTTGTCTCTAAATGGAAGTCAAGGAGAATGGAAGTCATGGAAAATCAAAGTCATGGAGAATGGAAGTCATGGAAAATCAAAGTCATGGAGAATGGAAGTCATGGAAAATCAAAGTCATGGAGAATGGAAGTCATGGAAAATCAAAGTCATGGAGAATGGAAGCAATGGAAGATGGAAGGCATGGACAATGGAAGTAATGTAAAATGGAAGTAATGGAGAATGGAAGCCATTAAATATGGAGGTCACGGAGAATGGAAGTAATGGAAAATGGAAATTACAGAGAATGAAATTCATGGAGAATGTAAGTCATGGAAAAAAGAGGTCACAGAGAATGTAAGTCATGGAGGATGGAAGTCATAAAGAATGGAAGTCATGGAGATTCAAAGTCATAGAGAATGGAGGTCATGGAGAATGTAAGTCATTGAATATGGAGGTCATGGAGAATTAAAGTAATGGATAATGGAAGTCATAGAGAATGGAGGTCATGGAAAATTAAATTCATAGAGAATGGAAGTCATGGAGAATGGAAGTAATGGAAAATGGAAATAATGGAGAATGGAAGTCATGAAGCTCATATGAACTATAATCTCTCATTTTAAAGTTTTGAGTTTTACCCAAGGAATTGTTTTGTTCTTGGGGAAAAATAAATCATAAAATGCCTTAACTTCCTTTTTCAGCATGTATTTTTATTTTGGAGCCTTGATGGGATTGATACTTATTGTTTACCTGTGAGGTGCATGGACAGACAGAGCGGAAATTCTTACTTAAGTAGATGACTTTATTGCTGAAATAATACATTCTCTTTACAGTCGGCAATGTCTATACTTCAGCTGACATTTACTTACCCAATATCTCTGCAACAAAGGGAAATACAGACCTTCTAAAACAGAAGTGCAGTCTTACATCAACTTTTATTTATTGTGGCAGGACCTCCTAGGATTTTTAGGCTCACTGTAAATGACACTTGACAGTTTGCTAAAATGCTCACTCTGTATATCTGTTGACTTTTTATGTTGACAGTCCCTAGGAATGACTGCCTAGCTTCACAGCTATGTACTTCAACTAGCACAAAGCTCCAACTTAACTTTAGGATAGTAACATTCTTTGTTTTTATAATATTGGGGATAAAAATGACTCCTATTGGGGCATTGCAGTAATAACCTAGCTATTTTCATAAAAGTTCTTGGTCTAATCAAGTCTAATAGCACTAGTCTACCTACCAAACAATTTGTAATTCTGTTCAGTCTTGTGATCCAGGCACCCCTGCCAGACAGCTTAGATAGATCAGTGACTTCAATTTTCTCTACTGCAGTTATAGAGAAACTATTATTGTCTTTTTAGATATGCATGTCAATGTAATTATCTTAATGTAAATAATTTTTATCAAGGTTTCAAAATCCTCCCTTGTAAAGCTGGCCATACACTGTGCGTTTCCCAACTCAATGCTTAACAGCTCCTGCTGTGCTATTGTATTTGGTAGCCACTGAATATGTAGCAAATTGGTTATATAAAAAAAAGTCACATGGAGGCCCAAAACTCCTTTTAAATCAGGATCTAACTAACACTTACAGAATATTGATCAGAAATTCCTTTCTCATCCCCAAAGGTAATGGGACAGCTACCTGGATTAACTTGTTACAATGTTACCCCTTTTAAATATTTGTAGCCATGTATGTTTTTGTGCATTAGAAACACATGCAACCCTTATTAAATAAAAACAAAATTGAGACAGCTAGGATTACTTCTATTGGAACACTCTCCATATTCACAATTATGTGAAGATCACTCTTTCGTTTGACAGGCACAGAGTTATGCACACTTATATTCACCAAGAACACCAATATTCACTGTACATACCACATTCTACAAGAGGTGTCTGCTAAGGTCGGTGGTACCCATACACATTTGTATCCCTGTTATCCCTGGATGCTGACAGTTTCAGAAACATCAGACAATAGACATACAGTTTGTGTGGGTACCCCCTTATGTCGAGACACATACCCCCATTCTCTAAATAACTATATTATCATAAAGACCTAAGCACATTGTTACATATAACACATTTATTTTATTTTCCTGGTATATCAATTCTACTGATGTATACTGAGGAGCAGATCCCAAACATCCTCACTCCACGGGAGTCTAGAGGCCCCGTGGGTTACTTCTCGCCTTCTGAGCTGATCTGTATTCATAGGCTGATTGTGAATTCTTTTGGAAGTATTTGCATTTTCTGCTTCGGGGCCAAACCCACCCTACATTTTAAGATTTCACATTTACTTACATTTTATAAAACAAGTAAAATAGCAAATAAAACAGCTATGTCACTGTTCATGAAAACCAAATATTGATCACTGTTCAATGAATCTAGCAGCCACATACAGATTAACTTAGAGAGGAGTTTAGTGCTGACTGAGCTGTCAGCTAGTGTAGAATCATTAAGAACTGTAGGGTAATGTAGGGTGAATTGTCATTTTAAAACATATTTTTTTGGTATCTCTTTAAATTTACAGCAAGTACAGAAAAATAAGTGTGCCAGAAATATAATGTGCACAATCAAATCTGGTGCACACAGAATCTGGAGCAGACACCCATAGTATCCAATTATCTTCTCTTTACAGTTTGTTCTGTTAAGCTTTGAAAATGAAAGCTATAAGCTGATTGGTTGCTGTGGACAACTGCACCAGATTCTGTTGGTTCCAGTTTTGAGTGCCCTCAGTGTATTTTCAGCTCTGAATTCCTAAGCATGTGGTATCAGCGCTGGCTATTTCATTTCTGATGGATGACAAAGGACATAGACGTCTCCTTAGCTCCTCCAAAAGTATTTCCCATCCATGCCACCATTGTGTTAAACAACTTCTGCTAATCTGTTCATTATTTATATATTTACCCATAACTGGTATTAAAAACCCATACAAGAAATTTAAGAAAATGATATAACTTGCATATATTATTTCCTAAATTATTTCACCTGTGGTTCTATGAAGAACACAAGATAACCTGAAGACCAAAGGGACTTTAAAGGGATTTAAGCCCTGTGACATGCTGACCTAAATTAGGAGCTGCGCAAAACTCAGGAAAGGGTGCTGAAAAAAAAGGCAGGTATGACTGGACTCCTTCTGAAAATACTACCAACTAGACTGTATTTGGTGTCAGCCTGTAGTGGTTAGTCACATTGATCTGAAACGTTGAAGACATTTCGTCACTCATCCAAGCAGCTTCTTCACTAAAAAGAGTGTTGAACATACCCCAGCATTTATACCTACACAAGTAATTAGGTCACCTTAATCCAATTATCATGCAAGGTGTCGAGGCAGAAGGTGTGGATGATTGTAAAACCTCATGGCTATACATGTGGGGGCATGTTCTTTAAACTTCTTAGAATTAAGAATTTTTGGATTTGCAGTGAACTGTCATGAACATTACAGAACAAGTATAGTTGACTCTGACACACTACTATTATTTTTACTAGAGGTGCACCGAAATGGAAATGTTAAAACCGAAACGAAAACGAAATAAAAAAAAGTTAGGCCGAAACCGATACCGAAAATGTTTTTTATTTTTTCAATATTTTATTTTTTATAAACTTTTTATTTTTTTATATTTATTTTTATTTATTAATTCATTTTTTATTAAATATTTTTATTTTTTTACTTTACTTTTAGGGGCTTTGGGGAAATATTGGGGGTCTAAACAGATCCCTGATATTTCCCTTTTAAAATAGAAAAAGAGATTGA